>NC_080066.1:99801746-99988278 GCF_949987535.1 Balaenoptera acutorostrata
TTCCCAACATTTTAACTCACAACTTCAAATCTCGTGTGTCTTGATTAAGAATTTCTAGAAGTGTTATATTTTATTCCTCATTTCAAGGCATTCTTTTTTTTTGGAATTTTCAGACATAAACTACTGGGCATGTCATATGACCTTACTTTGACTTCTTACCTCTGACCTTTACAATCTCTTGGGTGTACTGCTATAAGAATGCCTCTAATTCAAAAGGGGGCTTCATTTGAAATACACATAAAAGCCCATCCCTTCAAAATGAATATGCCCTAATGTTTTGTACAATACATTTTTCATGAAGAAATATAGATATAAGATGTCAACTTTATTTTAATATCTATAATTTTTGTCCATTTCTATAAATGCAACAAAGGAAAGGAAACGATATATCAACAGTTAACTGATAAAACTCGACTTAGAATTTATATTCTTATTGCATTTATCAAAGAAATGTACTGAATACCATTTTGAAAAACAGTTCCACTTTATGACATTTAGTTGCATTAAATATTTAGTTCTGTTGTGTTGCATTATACTGCTGTGCGATGAAATTAAATGCAAACTACAATTTGAATGTCTGCAAACATTGGCAAGAATCTGCAGCTAAATTTAGATATAAGATTTGCAGTGTCTGTTGTGTTTTTTTTTTTTTTTCCTTTCATCTTTGATGGGTAAAGTATAAAAATGTCTAGGAATCTGACCTGCTTTCTTTTTGCCTCTCCCTTTTCAGGTTTGCAGAGCATGCCAGGGGAGTACGTTTCTCAGGGTGGTCCTATGGGAATGAGTATGACACAGCCAAGTTACACTCCTCCCCAGATGACCCCACACCCTACTCAGTTAAGACATGGACCCCCAATGCATTCATATTTGCCAAGCCATCCCCACCACCCAGCCATGATGATGCACGGAGGACCCCCTTCCCACCCTGGAATGACTATGTCAGCACAGAGTCCCACAATGTTAAATTCTGTAGATCCCAATGTTGGCGGACAGGTGATGGACATTCATGCCCAATAGTATAAGGGAACTCAAGGGAAAAGGAAACACACGCAAAAACTATTTTAAGACTTTCTGAACTTTGACCAGATGTTGACACTCAATATGAAATTCCAGACAGCTGTGATTATTTTTTACTTTTTGTCATTTTTCATCAAGCAACAGAGGACCAATGAGACAAGAACACAAATGTGAAATCATGGGCTCACTGAGACAATTCTGTCCATGTAAAGATCCTCTGGAAAAAGACTCCGAGAGTTATAACTACTGTAGTATAAACATAGGAACTAAGTTAAACTTGTACATTTCTGTTGATCACTCCGTTATGTTGCCTCAAATAGTTTTAGAAGAGAAAAAAAAAATATATCCTTGTTTTCCACACTATGTGTGTTGTTCCCAAAAGAATGACTGTTTTGGTTCATCAGTGAATTCACTATCCAGGAGAGACTGTGGTATATTTTAAACCTGTTGGGCCAATGAAAAAAGAACCATGCTGGAGACCATGGTGAACGTCTGGCTAAACCTCATCCCTCGGACTCCGGCTTCAAGAATGTGTTTTCATGCCCGGCCTTTGTTCCTCCATAAATGTGTCCTTTAGTTTCAAACAGATCTTTATAGTTTGTGCTTCATAAGCCAATTCTTATTATTATTTTGGGGGACTCTTCTTCAAAGAGCTTGCCAGTGAAGATTTAAAGACAGAGCAGGAGCTTCTTCCAGGAGTTCTAAGCCTTGGCTGTGGACAAAACAGTCTTAAGTTGGGCAGCTTTCCTCAACACACAAAAAAAGTTATTAATGGTCATAGCACCACAACTAGGACTTTATCCGAGACTCAAAGCTTGGAGGATAAAAAGGAGCAAGAGAATACTGTAACAAACTTCGTACAGAGTTCGGTCTATTAATTGTTTCATGTTAGATATTCTATGTGTTTACCTCAATTGAAAAAAAAAAAAGAATGTTTTTGCTAGTATCAGATCTGCTGTGGAATTGGTATTGTATGTCCATGAATTCTTCTTTTCTCAGCACGTGTTCCTCACTAGAAGAAAATGCTGTTACCTTTAAGCTTTGTCAAATTTACATTAAAATACTTGTATGAGGACTGTGACGTTATGTTAAAAAAAAAGGTGTTAAGTCACAAAATGCGGTAATAAATATTTCATTTTTGATTTTTTGTTAGGCTTTTGTGTTTTTAATAGTTTTAAGGCAAGGTTGCACAGTACCTACTGTATATTTGGGATTGAAAGTAGGTGATGGCTTTGCCCCCAGAAATCTAGTATATTTGAAACTTAACTTACCAACAATTTTTTAAGGTAACCATCTCTGTAGGCTTTCAGTATATATTTGGCCTATAAATTCTACCAGCAGAAAACTTCTAAAGGTACGAAACTGTGTGTGTGTGTGTGTGTGCGTGCGTGTGTTATGAGCCAGGTTGAAAGATCACCAACACGTCCAACCTCCTCTTTAGATGCATTATGTTAAAAAAAAATACTTTCAGATAAAGCTTTTCATGTTCATTCTCTGCCAGAATAAAGAGCTTTTTCGGGGTTAATTTTACATCATCAGAAATAACTAACGTCTGTGCTCAAAGATAATTCCTCTACCTGTGTTTTTTCTCTCTTAGTTACTAAAATACTGTTGAATATGTAAATTAAAATTTACATATAGATGTTCATAGGTGAGTAAACAACTTCTATGGAGTCTGAAATCCTGAGTTGAAGAGATTACTTAATCATTAATATTTAATATAAATTATAGTATGATGTCTTTTTATTTCAGACAGCTCCATGTGCAGGCACGCTAGTGTGATGATTTGCTCACTAAACTTTAACTTTTTTTCTAAAACAACAACAAAACAGGCAATGTAATGCCATTTTCAAAGTTCCACGCAACTTTCCTGAACATCTCTGTCATTAGCTTGATGATACTGCACAAGCCATGCCTGCTAAAGTACGCAAAGTGGAAAAAGGTGTGAGGTATTTGCATGCCCCCTCAATTTCGCAAATAAATATACTATCCTGGAACTTTGTAACACCCAAACTTTGAACCCTATGTTCAGAAGGGATACTATTTTAAACTTTAGCTTAGTTGTGTGATGTCAGCCTGATTGGGAAATCATTTACTATCCCAGAAATTCAAGTTTGTATCTTATTTTGGGTTCTTCCATCTTCCCATTGCAAAACAAACAAACAAACAAGCAGACATTAATAGAAGTTGTATACAAAGGAACAAGGAAATAAACTTCTATTGTTTTGTATCTTTTTTAGGTAGAATTTTTATAAATCCATTTACTAGTTTAATTAATGTTCTGCTGTTTAAACACAGAAATAACACTTCCGATGCAAGCTAACTGTTCATGGAGAAATTCTGTGCCACTTGGAATAGAGAGAGCTTCCCTCTCATTTTTGTTGTCCAATTTCACCTGGAGTCTTTTTGCAAAATTTAAATATTTGTATATTTTTAACTTAAATGCTTGTACATAAAATTTGACAAGTTCTTCATTTATAAATTAACTCTCACGTCAGCTGAAAAAAAATTCTGGCAAAGTTTTTCTTCCTTTCCTCTCAGTAGAGTAAATGCTGAAGGGTTTACTTGGTAGTTGGCTCATGTTTAGAAAGTGTTTAATGAAATTATTATTAAGCTATTTCATCGCAGTTTAGATCCCAGAACTCTCTATCCTTGGTTTTAATGAATAAAATCATCTCAGGTTTGATTTCTTTAACAACTTCACACCCTATTACATTAACCTTAACCCTCTTAAATATTTGGAGGTGAATAATAATTGTAATCATATTTGTTTGCATTTCCTTGCTTCCCCCCCCACCCTCCATAAGCTAAGACAGAGAGGTGGTAAGAGTTGTCCAATTTTTATAATGCTTTTTTTTGTATACCACCTCGGAAGGCACTTGCTCCTATCTCGGGTTTACTATTTAGTATAAAGAGTTCCGATTTGGGTATATTTAAGAAAGACTCAGCTGTCAAAAGCAAAGAAACTGGGAATGGTGTTTTGACAACCATATAGTGTTAAAGGAAATACTGTAGTCTGAATAAAATTGCTTATGTTCTCCAAAACAAGAGTAATATAAAAACACTTTTTTATTTATATGGAAAAGCAAAAGCAGAAATAAATTCCAAAGGTTTCCCTTTCTTTAAGAAATTCTGAGAGAACTGTAGTCGCCATCTGTTAAGGGTTGGGAATTGAGCAAGAAGCCACGTTTTGAAGGAAAATGAGAGAAGAGATCAGGGAAGTTTGTGTCTTCCGCCCACCCCCTTCTCCCCCCCCCCCCCCACCCCAGGTCAGCGTCCCGCACTCGCCCCAGCTCACCCTGGTTAGATTTGCAGAGAAGCGTCCATCAGGATCCTCCTGGCCTCCTCGCCCCCTCCCACCCCTGTGGGCCTGTTAACCCGGAGCAGATTTGGGAAGGGAAATGTGGCTAATATCTCTAGCAGCTGTCAGAGGAGGGACCTTCCTTCAAAGGGACTGGACAGGGGTCCTCCACAAGTTCCCCATTAGTCTTGCAGGCCAGCAATTTGATAAGGAGCCTGGACCTCCGCTGCAAGTTGCCACTGTGTGAGAAGGGCCGGTGTCTGGGTGTCTGGATGTGCCGGCTTCGCAGCCACAGCCCCCCGCCCGCCGCCCACCGAGCCGGGTCGGTGCAGACGTGCGTGCGGGGGGCTTGGGCAGGGGCAGCGGGAGTGCACACTCTCCCCCTCCGCGCCGGCCGCCCCGGCCCTCACCTGTCCTTCCGTGTGCGCGTTGTGTGTGTGTTAGACAGAGATAGACAGACGTGCTTCAGATCGACGGGGGCGAGGAGGGCCACCTAGCAGTGGCCGTAATCAACTAAGGGCGTCGTGCGCCGTCGCTGGCGTTCCCTCCGTCGGGGCCGGGCTGGGAGGAAGCTTGGCGCAGGGGCAACGCGGGCCTGATGGGGGAGGCCGGTCAGATTGTGATGAGAATGGAGACCGTCGGGGCAGTGTTTGAAGGGAGGTTTTAATATTAATAGTTTCGGTGTAGAGACAGAAGGGAGATTGCGTCTACGGCTCCTCGGGGCAGACTCTGGGTGACAGCGATGATGGATGATCCGGCAGAGCCCATTCGCTCCTCCCCTCCAGCCCCCGCAGTGTCGAAGCTACTTTAGTTGAAGCTTTAGAAATAAAATAAATAAACAGCTTTCCCCCCTCTGCTCTTCATACACCTCCAGCCCCACCCCCCGCGCTCCGACATCGATTTATGGATCATTATGAATCAATTATGGCTCTCAATACTTTCCCATTGGCTTAAATAAAACAGTCAGAAGATGAAAACAGGGGGTTCGGTGGAGATTTTTTTTTTTCCCCCTGACAGGAACAATCGCAAAATCCATTATCTCATAATCAGAGGCACTGGGTTAGGAGGTGAAGAGAAAGGAGGGGGGTCACCCAGTAAATAACTGGGGGGGACGCAGTGAGGGGGTCGCCCAGCTGCTATCTTTGTTCAGATAGGTTTGTGGCTTTGGTTGGTTTGTTGTTTGGAGTTTTTTGAACGGGGGCGGGGGAAGGGACCCTCGTGAGAATGAGATGCCTACAGGTTTGTCCCCTAATTATTTAACTCCTTTGGAGAAACCTACTTGAACGTGTGTCTCGGCAAACATCAGATGTTGTTGGTAGTGAGGGCACACATGGTAAAGGTGTGGAGGAATGGGTCGTCTGGAGGGCGGATTTTCACTTTGTTGTGAGCAACTGTGTGAGGGTTTGATGCTGGGAAGGGGGATTCTCCCTCCCGCAACGCCCTCCTCCGTCCCCGCCGTTGGCTGTTTTTGTCGCCAGAACTGGTTTGGATCTGGGACTGGCCGCCCCCCTTCGCCCTCACCCCCGCCCCGGACGCCGGAGGCTTTTCTTCCCTCTCTTGCCCCTTCCGCGGCGGTGCCCGAGGTTCTCTAGGTGTTTCTATGACTACATTGTGTGTGTGGGAGGGTCAGATGTGGGGTTGCCCGCGAGAGGGCCGTTCCTGGGCGATCATTTATCAATGTCACCCACATAATGATTCTCTCTGCAGCCTCCTATTGATGAGGATAATTACATTAGCTCAGAGTGACTGATCAATGAAAAACCACCACACAAAAACTTCTTTACTCCTCTATAATACCAAAAACCGATACAGAAATAACATAGAAAGCCTGATTTTCTTTCCCTTCCCTATCCACCAATGGGTTCTGCCCCCCCCCCTCCCCAAAACAGGACGGGGGAGTAAAGGAAGAAAAAAGACCCAGGTTTGTTTCGTTTAAAGGAGGATGCAATTTTGTCTGTGAATGCATTTTCTCTAAATGTGTTGGCTTCATTCCTTCATTGGTAAAGAATATCAACGGATTTGCTAATGTGAGTTGGTTTTAGACTGGTCTGTGGTTTTCCGTTCTTTTTATTTCTTTCCTCCCCTTTGGGCTTTTTTTTTTTTTCTGCTTCAGAAAAGGAGACAATTCTTTTATAAATAACTGGAAAAGGAAATTATTCTAGGTCCTCTTTTCTTTTTTTCCTTAATCGTTTGCCTAAGTCGGGTTATCTTTTGTCTTTATCACTTTATAAAGTAGCGCAATTAAAGATGTGATGTTGCATGTGTATAAAGAGTGGATCCATAATACGGCCACATAGTACGCTATATTCCCGCTTGAAAGTTTGCAACTAAAGTACGATTTCGCTTTTTCTAGACTTAAAAAATCAATATTTTCTCAATTAAAGAGAATTTTAATGCTTTACTTGCGAGTTGTTAAAAGCACTGTAAATTTTATTGTAATGCTTCTTGGCTTCGGAGTAGATGCAGGAGGAGACCGGTTGATTCTCGTGGTCTTTTTCCTCTCAAAGAACCTAGCCCAGGAACATCCAGTGTGTCAGATCAAATCCAAGCAACAAAGGTAAGGAGCGTTCTGAGAGGGACTGGGCAAAGGGTGGGAGCCCGCCAGGGGAGCCCTCCAGCGCCAGAGGCCATTGTCTTGTATATATTCACCTCTCTGTGTCCCGCCTCCTGAAAGTGACAGAAGTGTCCATTTTACTCTAATCTTTCTCGAAGAGGAGCACATTCGACTCCCATCTGCTCCGTGACGGTCAGAAAGAAAGCTAAATTGGGGGAGCATTCTAGACTCTTCCCAATGTCCCCCCATGCTCGTTCCTTTCCTTATTTCGCCAAAATTTAACTCCGAACTGGTTTTTTCACAAATTCTGCGAACATTTATATGTGTTCTGACCTCTTATGTCAGAACTCTCTCCCCACCCTCAAGAGCGCTCACTGTTTACAGATGTTTTCTCCTTCCACATGTCCCACCTAGTAAAAGTTCCCGCAGAGAATTAACTGTGGTGTGTTAATAGCCCAGATCTGCTACTGCTCTATCCTGCAAAGTTGAAATCTGGTAAGGTGAAGAATGGCATTGAACTAACGCTGGAGAGTTGTTCCAGGCCAGCAGAAGCCCAAAGACTTGAGAATTCCAGGCCCAGGGACTTGGTGGGAAGCAAGGTTGTGAAACTTTTAGATTGTAAGGCGGAGAAGGAGGTTAAGAAAATGAGGCTAGAATGGTACCCAATAAAAGAATAGAACAAGGCAGAAAAATGAGGCTTTGGGACCTCTTTGTAATTTAAAAATAAATAATAATGAAGGGAAATTGAATACCTAAAGCTTGCTATTAATTTTTTTCTTAACCCAGTGTCTGAGAACAAGTCCTCAGAGATGCCAGGAAGGGCCTGAGTTTCCCAATGGAGCTACTCACAAAGTTCCATTGCGGTTCCCTCTTCAGTTAATTTGCTGGGAATGAGAAGACCAGGGCTATGTGTGTGGTGCACCAAGGGCTTAAGTAAGAGTAAGGTGGGAAGGGGCACCTAGCTATAATGAGGCTGCTGTTTTAAGCTTGAATGGAGAAGGGGGGAATTGAGAAAAAGCCACACAACATAATGATGCACTTTAAAATAATTCTCACCTACCTGACTTTCTTTTTCACTTTAATCACATACTCTTATCAATTATTATACATAGGTGGGGGGAATTTCTAGTTCATCATCTTTTGTCCAGAGACCCACCGGCTTGATTCCCCTTCCCTTAGATTCCTGACATGTACGTCTAGACCATGGCCTTTTTATCAAGTGAGTGGGGCTTTGTTAATGTATTTGTACTTTTCTGCTTTCAGTCTAAGTTTCTCACTTTGGCAGGAGGGGTGCAAGAAAGGAGGGGGAGGGGAGCAGGACACAAAGACTTCAGTTCTCACCAAGCAGGTTTCAAAATAGGAACTTAATGGGAAGAAAAAACGAAAGAATGAAAAAAAAATAAAGAGGGTGTGAGGATTGTTTATCATAACAGGTTTACTTGTCTGGAAGAAAGGTGATTCTGTGAATATTTTTTCCTTTGAGGATTCTGATTTCTTCATATTGAAACATTTTCAGATTTCCATCCTTTAGCAGACAAAACCTCAATATAAATATGACATGGGCCACTGGCAAAAAAACGAACTTAAACTCAGTGCTAAGAGAGGAGGGGGAGTGGGGAGGAGAGAGAGCCCTTTCTGATTAATAACTAGCAGGGTAATGTTGAGGGCTTTTTCTGCCCGATTGCCTTTTTGAATTAGAGCCGATTTTTTCACACTTCAATAGTGCCTGTCTCCTTTAAAATGACTGGCAGATTTGTTTCTCTTTTTTTCTCTCCCTGAGACTTAATGATGTAAATTTTCTAATTAGTTAAATCATATTGCTTAAAGGCCTAATATTTACCGTGTAAGAAATGATCATCCTGATTTGGACCTCTTGAAATATTCGGAGAAATAACATTTGGCTTTTAGGTTGAAGGATGGGGGAGGAGGAAGGTCTATTACGGGAAGCAGTTTAGAGGAGAGAAGGCACGGACCCCGGCAACATGTTAAATTAATAGTTGAAGTTGAGCTGGGCTCACACCCCAAGTCCGCCTTTATTTTTCAATCAGCGAAGATTTAATTGGCAGCCCTCAGGCCGGGCGATCTGATATTTTCTCATTAGTTTCCCATCACTAATCTTGAGTGTTAGGTTGGCTTAAAGGTTGTCAACATTTGACCAATTTTATTTAAGGGGAAAAAATCACGCATTATGGCTCCGGGATGTGAGATCTGCAAATAAATCCTGCTTGGATCAGCGGAACTAACAGGCGAAAAAAATGTTGACTATTCGTCGTCGCATTTAATAAGTTGCATTAATGTATATTTCAGGGCTAAGGAGAGAGATTATACATGTGCTTCATAGATGCAGGTGAAAAGGGGTTGATGGAGGGGGGGGTGCACTATAAGCGGGGTGGGTAGGTAAAGTGACACATGGGTATGTTGCCGAACAGAGGGTAAATAACCCAAGTGGAAGAGCTGCTGAGGGTTTAGGAGCTTCACTCCCCCCTCCCCTTCTTTTTGCAGCTGCGTAAAACTGCAAAGCTTGTCTTGCAGCTCGGAGCCGCTCGGCTGTCTGGTCCAGAGATAACATAAGAGCGCCCCCTGCTGGCCAGTGGAGTAGACTGCTGCGGGTCAGCCCTCTGCGAAGCAAAGCGTGTTTTTCTGCGCCCCGCACCCCCCCTCCCCTGACTCGTTCCACCACCCCCGCTTCGGTTCTGCAAAAGAACCCCGCGGTGGGGGAACAGTTTGTCAAGGCTGAGCATTTAAGTGAATAAATGATAAATAATAATATACGAATAATAAAATAATAAAGTACGAACCCCTAACCTTCACTTGGTCTCCGGGGAATAAACTATAAACTATCAAATGACTAAGAAAGGGACACAGTTGTTTTTGTTTTTTTGTTTTTCTAAATCTCTTTATTCTCTGGGTTTTTGCTTGGCTTGTTTCTTTCTGCCGAGCTGTAGATTTCTAGTCCAAGGAAATGTTTTTTAATAGATGCTGTAGTAGTTTTTTTAAAATGGATATCTGATAGGGAAAGAGGCCAATACAAAACAACATTTTACAGCCTGGCCAAATTAAACTCCCGGGGAACTCTCACTTTTTCAGTAAACTCCCGAGAAATCGCTTTCGGAATTCAGACAGTTCCTTTTCTTGAATGACCGTTTCCTGCACCGCAAAGAAATATCGGCCTCTGTCCGGGTTTTGTTTTTGTTTTTAAATAGACAATGTACTTGAAAGTTGTCACCGTACCTACCTACCTACCTACCTATACACACACACACACACACACACACACACACACACACACACACGAGGTCTTTCCCCCCACGAAGGTCCCTGTTCCTTCTCCGCCCTTGTTCTCAATTTTGCTGGAAACGGAAAGGGGAGCTGAAATGCACCAAAATAAACCGCCACTGTCTTTTACCCTTGATCTTACCCGGGTGCTTCACGCCAGTGCAAGGTGTGGGACTGGTACTATATGAGAGTGTCGGGGTTATTTTTCAATCTTTTCGGTGCACAGAGGCGCTTTCTCGGCGTCCCAGTGCATCTTCCCGGGATTCTAACCGCAGTAAGACGAGGGCGCGCAGGTAGCGGGGGCCGGGACAACCTCTGGCCGGCCGACCCGCTACCGCCACCAGCCTCTCGTCCCGCGAAAGGCGCGGGCGGAGCAGCTCTGACGCGGAAAGTCTTCTGCCCGCAGCCAGACCCCACAGAAAGAGCGTAAATCTGCAGTGCGGAACGACTTTAGTTTGTAGGGAGTTTGGGGGGGTTGCTTTTTGCAGGTACGGGATCTCAGGATTTTGTGAAAACAGCTCTGAGAAATGAGGGGAAGGAACAGCGGGCAGGGAAGACGGCAGGGGAAAGGTGGGTCTCTTGATGTTCATTTCTTGCCAGACGATCAGGACCTTAGAGTTTAAAAATCCGTTCTCTTGCCTCGCTTCTCCCTAGAGCAACAGCCCCCCCCCGCCGCCCCCTGCCCCGCGTCACGCCTTCTCCAGTCCTCCTCTTTGGGGACGCTCCGGGACGGGCACCCGGGGGCTTCGGGGGACGAGCGCTCCTAGGGCAAGGCGGAGGCAGCCCGGTCTGATGGTCTGATGCCAGTGAAGTGACGCCTCATTCCGGTTGTGTTTGAAGAATTGCTGGGGCTGTCGTGACAACTGAGGTAAAGTTAAATATTTATACTCCAAGTTGTTCTCATTATTTTTTGTCTGTTTTGAAGAAGTTCAGGGCGTTCAAACTTACTTTAAACATAAATCCTGGTCTGGGTGAAGCAGAATCTGTCTCCTGCCACTGGAGTTGACTTTTTGAAAGGCCTTCATTAAGCTCAGAAGTGAAAGGGAAGTTATCTGTAAACAATATTGGTTCATTTAAATATGTATGTGGGTGTGTGGATACGTTAACACACATATTTTATGTATCTGTCTATAATAGAGAAAAGGAAGCAAGTGACCTCCACTGCAGTTGAATCCAAATAAAAATAATTCCAGTAGATAGTCTCACAGAGGAAGAAAATATGAAAATCTCATTGTATTTGTCTCAGTTCGACTTAATGAAATTTGGAGACATTGACAGTCTGGTCAGTGTTCTAAGTAAATTAATATAAAGGTCCTTAGGAAGAGACCAAAAACAGCTTAATCTTAAACCACTTGAAGATTATGATTAAATGAATGGGATCACTAAGCATTATCATCTCAAATAGCTATTAACTGTCTCCACCCCTTTATTGTGGCAACAAAATAAACTCTCCACTAGGAATGGTGTTTCTTCTTTTTTATCTTTGTTTTTTGTTTTGCTTGAAGGGCAAAGGAGGGAAAACAGAAGCAAAGAAAACCATCTCAAAAGTCTTGGGATTTGCTGCTGTTAAAAGGCTGCTGTTCATTTCTGATTTCCTCATCTTTTGCTACAAAGGAAAAAGAAATCTAATGATGTGTCTACCTTCGATGAGAAGAAAACACTAACAACAGTGAAGGCGCACTTGTTTTATTTTCTTTTCCCCTGAAAAAAAATTTTTTTTAATATCCACCAGTTTAGCAGGTTGAAAACTGTGGAGATGATAAAAGGATGTTCGCTTATCCACATCTATTCTCTGACTTTCATCACTTGAATTTTGTAGGATTTTGTGTCAATTAGAAGTTATGGGAAAGAGAATTAGACACTTGCCAAGGAACAACAATATTATATATACACTTTCAAGTAAGCTCCACCTAATCCTGTATTTGAGTGCTGAGGGGGTGTGTGCTATTTTCCCCTAATAAACCTCAAAGCCCTCATTAGACATAAAGAGGGGTGAGAACTCTATTACGGGGCATTCTGACAAAAATGGAAGCAGTGCATCTCTGCTTTTAGTGCCCTAGGAAAGGACACCACGAAAAAAATGCCAAAGCCGTTGTGTTTTCCTTTAGAGCCCTGAGTTGGGCAGACTTTTCAGAGAAATACAGAGTAATTAACATTTTACAAAGCAAAATGCTGAAACGAAGGGCGGTGGCTAACAAAAAAGTAAACCATGCTAAAAATTATTCTTCAAACCCAGCAAATTTCCAGATGCCACAGAAAATCAATGTAAACGCGCCCCCTCGGAGCCGAGCACACAGCTCTCCTGCCGGGTGATGTTTCCAGTTGAAAGTGGAGTTGGAGACCCCACCTCGGCCGGAGCACTGGGAGCTGTTACCCTGAGGCCACCGGGAGGGGAGGGAGTGTCGCCCCCATGTCCCCCGCCCCCGCCGCGCTCCACACCTGTTCCCTCCTCCCCTCGCTGGGACGCAGGACAGGCGAGGAGCAGGGCCGATTGCGCCCCCAATCTTCAAGGGGTACCTCGAGCTGAGGCTCGTGCTACCAACCAAGGAGGAAACCCTACCAGGCCCCCAGAGGCCGAAGACCCAGCCAAAGGGAAGGAGGTTCCCTGTCTGAGGCACACGCAGCTGCCTTCCCCATCCTGGGCCAGGCTCCCGTGGCCGGGTGGGCAAAGGCTCTAAGGCCACTTTGGTCCCGGAGCAAGTGTGAAATGCAGTGGAGGGGGTCACTGTCCCCCTTGCGCGCTAGGATGCGTGTGTGTGTGTGTGTGAGAGAGAGACAGAGACAGAGAAAGAGAGACGGAGAGAGAGACACGTGCGCTTGGAGCGGGCCTCTGGCCGCAGACATCAGCTGGGGATGTTCACCACGAGGCTCCGGGGGCCACCATCCCACACCTTCCCCTGTCTCCCACCTCCGCCTCCCCCACCCCGCCAGCTCCCCAGTCCCGGGCCACACCTGCACAGGTGTGGTGCCTTTAACTGGAAAGCGCTAGAAAAGATCCAAGAAGGAAAGGCGGCTGGGGGGGGGGGTGGGGTGGGGAGGGGGGGGAGGCGGGAGGGGCTGGGAAGAAAGATGGTACTTCGGAGCTCAGACATCCCTATCTTCGAGTGATTGTCACCACACTCAATCTTTTCACCCTGACCTACGGTATCCAAAAAGCAGAGATGGATTCGCGGGAAAATCGGGTTTAAGAAAACGTCGGAGGTTTGACGCGGGCTCTGGAGACCTGCGCAGGCTTTGCTTAGATTCAAAAGTATGATTTTAATTTTCTTAATGAAGGCACGCTCTAGAGCTCAGCTGGTAATGGCTGTGCTGAGTTTAATAGACTTCTGTCGAACAGAAAAAGACGGATAACTATCGGTTATGAGTAATCTGCTCTAATGCAATTCTTTTCCCAGGTTCGAATGTCATTGTGTGGAGAGGGCAGGAGTGAATTAGGGCCCCGGGGAGCACGTACGCGGGGCAACGAGATGGCCTGAAATAGGAGCCGAACCTGTTTTGTGAGATGCACTTGGGTTTGGGGGTCGGGGTCAAGGGCCTCAAAGCCCTTGGTCTGCACGTGTGAAAATCTCTCTGTCTCCGTCTCTATTCCTCCCACACCCCACACCATCCACCCCCCTCGTCCTTCTCCCCCTCTTCTATCTTCCCCTCCCACCTCCTCTCTCCATTTCTCCTTTTCTCTTGTAGCTCTCTTCCCCTTTCTCCTCATCTCTCCCAGAGTTAATGTGAATTTCCTTTTCTCCTCCTCTATTTTGTGTGTCTTTGTGTATTTCAGGCAGATCCATTAGGTCCAAAGTATTTCTCCAAAACACACTCACACAGAAGTAGGCTCTTGGTCTGTGTCAACCATTCACTTTTTGAAATCCAATCGAATTGGGAGGTTTAAGATATCGATGACGCCGTGTGCACACACGTAGTAATATATTGGTAGGATTATTTCTATCCAAATACAGAGCCAATCCAGGTCACTGTCCAAAAGTAGCCCCTCTACTCATTCTAACACACATTGTCATTTGTGGTAGTTTTAATTTGGAATTATCCAAACTCTTCTTAGCTCTCCACTTCACTTTGCCTGGTAAACACAATCTCAGGCAAACGTGACTTTAAAAAAGAAAAATAATCAACATAACTCATAATTTCCATTTTTACAGAAAACAAGCTGAATTGGTACTCACCTGGATGAAGGATCTGAAGGCAGGCAGGCCCACAAGCCAGCAGGGTGAGTCCTGGGCAGCCCAGCCAGGGGCCCAGCTCTCCTGGCTGAACCTTTGTGTACAGTCACTCCGGCCCCATTTTCCTGCCAGCCTCTCTCTTCGGGTCCTGGGGAACAAAGAAAGTTCTTGAGACTGATGAACAAAAAGGGATAAATGAACCCCAAGCTATAGGTGTCTATTCCAGACCTGCGATGTGAGGCCAGGGAAGCTAGCTGGGTCTGATGCGTCTCTGAGTTCCACAGACCTCCTTGGTCTACGGTTCTTTGGCCTTGTCACTTTCTCTCTCTCTCTCTCTTTCTCTCCCTCTCCCTCTCTCTCTCCCCTCCCTCCTTCTCTGTGTTACACACACACACACAAGTGACCTAGGCACACATGCACAGAAACAGCCACAAAGCTCTGTAATTACTATCTCCTCTTCTCTGACCCAAACCTACCCTATTCTCTCACCTCTCCAGTCATTCTTCAAAAAAGGGAAAGGAAAAACATCAAAACAAAAACATATTTGCAAGACCCCCCTCAGGTCCCTCTGGCTGAGGAAGAGCACAGCTGGTACCCCACAAGAATTTGGGGTGTCCCGGGGAACAAGGCCCCCTGCTGCTCTGGGCCTCGTGGAGGACACCCACCTACAGCCTGGGGGTTGGGTGAGGAGGGATGCTTTTCACCTTGCTCTCCCCCCAGACTCTTCCCTGGCTGCTGGGAAGGGAATTAGGGAGAGATTCAGTCCTCAGGTCCCAACCACTCCCAGGACTTGGAGAAGCAGAGCAGGGCGGGCACCTCCTAGCTGCTGAGGTGTGACTGCCAGGGGTCCCACACTGGCAAGTGAGAAAGTCTGCGACCAGAAGAGCAGGTGCCCCAACTTAAGTGCTCAGCCTGCAGCGGCCTTTAAAGATAGAGAAGGTCACTAGGCGCTAGCCCGCTCCAGCAGCCTCTGCCAGGATGGGGGCATCAGGTCCGCGGGGTGACTTCGGGTGGTACCAGGGATGGAAGGCCCACCTCTGGCTCCAGGAGCAGATTTGGAACCTGAGAAAGGGTGACTCTCAGAGCTCCCCACCCGACCCTCACCCCTCATGGATGAAGTCCCTCTGTCATCTCTAGATCTCTCTGTCATCCCTTCAATGGCTCCCCTGTAGTAAAACTGCTGTTGTGTTGTTTTGATGAGCTAGGAGAGCAACAGCAAAGACCCAGAAAGTCCCCATCAGCTTTAGTGGGTCTAATTCTGCTTTGGAACAGTTGCTGGGCGAAGAGAGGAGAGAGACACTATTAGCCAAGATTCCCCCTCAGCCAACAAGGTTGAGAGGGCTTAGTAGAGAGCCAGTTACCTGCAGACTCCCCAGGAAGAAACCTGGCCAGAGTAAGACTCACAACCTCCAAACCTGCTGAGAACCCCTTACAAAGATGTCTTGGACTCTCAGCTTGTGCCACTTGCCCAGAGTCTGCGGGCTCTTATGGTCCAGTGTCTCCCCTGAAGCAGCTGACAGATTAAGTCTGGGGAATCATAAGGAGGCCCCGTTAAAGAACTAGGTTTGCTTCTCTCTCATTTACTCCCCTATTTTAAATGTCAGTGGAAAAAAGCAAAAATAAAATTTGCAGTAAATTAAACGTGTGATTATATTCACATAGAATTAAGGTGTAAAACTTAAGGTGTAAACTGTGCTTAGACATTTTTAAAGGACTGTCCTGAACATGACATGCTTTTATGGAACAAGACACTTAAATATAAGCTTTAAGGATAAAGAACATTAAGAGTGCCTAGTGTCCCTTTACATTACCGTCACATAAATAAAAGGGGGAAAGGGTCTCAATAAGGAAACTCAAGTGACAGGAGCTCCTAAGATAAACTAAGCAGTACACAAAAATAACACAGTATTGCATCTTTAAAGTAAGTTCCCCTTAAGGAAAGTTAGAGGCAAATACCTGACTACAAAGTTAAGCTTTTTCTGCTTACTCATTTATCCAGGTCTCTTAATTCTAATACAGAATGAATAATCTGCACAGAGGGGTGATGTTGCCCCCCACCTCGCCACAGACCGAGGGCAGTTGTTTATACTTGACGCTTATCCATCGGCCTTAGGACTTTTGAATGTTCAAGTGAAAGTGTAAATAGAATAAGGTCACAGGTGATTGACAAGTTCAAGTTACTTAGCTCAATTATCAAAATTTTATTTCTAAATTATGTTCAATTTGATTTTCCTGCTTTGCTATAAATGACCTTCGAAAATCCAATGGGAGCGGACATTTTATACCATGTCCTATGCACCATGATTTATTTGTAAAGTCATTTTGTGATGTATGCCTCCTTTAATGTTTCTGTGGAGACCGAGTCTTTACAATTAGATTTAGAAGCACAGCTATCAGGCTAATTTAAAGGCAGTCATTTTAAAGACACAATGATCACTAAATTTTAACAACTTTCTGAAATGTTTCTAAATTTCTAAACCTCAGGCAGAACCTGCAGACTGTTTAGAATCTAATTCTCTGGATATTAGCATGCTATATTTAATGTCTGTCTATCTAAACAATAGATAAGAGTGCAATTTGTAAATACATACCTTACAACTCACTTTCAACATACTATCACAAAGTTCTCCTATGCATTTATTTAATAGATAACGAAGCTTTTCAGATCAAGGCTCATGCCGCCACATCTGGAAATGCTTCCTTGGCTCTAATCTGCCGCCCCCCCCTACCATTGCCCCCTCCAGCCACCAGTGAGAGAAATAGCTGAAGCCTCTCCTTCCACCATTATATGATAACATCAGCTTTTAATCAGCGAGAGGCACTCCTATTTAAATTTACAGGATGACTCTTTATTTCATTTATCTTTTCTTTTGGAGGAAAGTGAAATAAGAGCACCACCCTTATTAATTATAAGATTGATGGGGTGAAAAAAGCCAAATGAATTTGGCTTGCAAATTATTAGTAGAGGTATGAATATTTATGACTGTGCCAGGAACTGCAGTCGTGAACCCTGGGTATCAAGCTTGGAAGACAGTCAAACCAATGCATTCAGTGAGGGTTCAGTCTCCCCAAATCTGACATGACATAAATGGAAACTTCTAAATTAGACCCAGGGCAGGCTCCCATCAAATCCATTCCTTCTTCTTTTTTTTTTTTTTTTTTTGGCTGATCTTGCTAAATATGAACTTACTTCTAGTGGCCTCCGTTATAAATTTAAAAAATATCTTTTAAGGTGAAAGCAGATACCTATACGTTTTGTGAAGAAAATCTATGTTTGTGCTTTTCTCACTTGATATTCACTTATGTTTTAAATCGAATATACCTGTAAAATATTTGTGACATACATTTTAAAAATTTAAAGCTATCCTTTATTCATTGAAAAAATATTGGAAACCTAAAATGTCCTGGATATAAAGAGGATTTGAATAAATACAATCTAAGTTAGATACAGACAGAAATAAGAGGGGAAAAGAAAACAACAGTGGAAGAGAGATTAAAAAGAAGTCTTCTTTGCTTGTTTTCTCTTTTTCTGCACCAGACTTTCTCATGTTTTAGTCCCAAAATGAGAAAATTTAAATGCAAGGTGGAGGAAGAAAGGGTCAGGGTAGAAAGGGAAAAGGGTGATGACAAGGACTTAATAATTCAGTAAAAGACAAACTATATCCTCCTCTTTTCCTCCTCTTGATTCTATCAATACATTGGAGGGTTTTATAGTGCGTTGGAAAAGGAGCTAAGGACTTGGGAGTTAATGAGCTCAACTCTAATTTCACCACTGGCTTCTTTTCTGTAAAAGAATTGTTGAGTGGAAGCTGACCCAATCCTGTGAAAATACTTCACTCTGACATCAGAGCAAGCTTAGTACATTTTGAAAAGGAAGACAAGTTGTTTTCAAAACAGAAATGCTAAGCATTCTAAAAAGCATAAGCAATTTAAAAAACACTCTTCAAATTTTCTGAAAAATTCCCTACTACATACATATATATATATATACACACACACATATATACACATTTTTTTTCACAACTGTAAGTGGATATTTGTGCTAAACTGATGCTTTATGTATATCTGTCTCAATTTGTCTGTTCTCTGTAAGGATATAATTTTTTTAAAGAAGCGATACCACTGACAACAATTTACTTAAATTCACAAACCTTGAAATTGATGCATCTCCTATCAATCACACTCGGTAGATAGAGTAAAACACATTCAGCATTTGTATATCAATAGTGGCACACACACAAATGTGTTTTGTTCAATTTAAATGCTCTTCAACATGTCATTTCTTATTTTTCTGGAACATGTTATGGGTTAGTCATCCTGTTTCAGCTGATTGTTAAATCCTTAACCTAATGAAAATTCCAAATATAATATTTATTTGTCATGGATTTCAAAGCTGAAAGGTAGGCTTTTGGGACAATTTGGTCAACCTCTCTTATCTTTCCAACAAAGAACTGGAGGTCTAAAGATGGCAACTAACTAGTCCAACTCATATAACTAGCTAGCTGGACAAGCTAGTTATATGGACAAGATCCTAAAGCTCTTGAGGCCAATTTTTGTATGACAGGGTGCTTCCCATCTTCTGCCCTTTATATTAGAGCAGTATTTATAATACTATACGCAGACTTTTCTACTAATATTTTTCTTCCCAGCACACGGACAATGGAATTCTTGTTAAATAATAATAAGATATTGACTGCTCTGTTTGCCTATATGAAGATTTGTTGTTAATCTGTGATGTCTGTATTGATTAGGCAAGAATGAGGTCTCTCCTCTACCTGAAGAATAAATAGATCTCAGTACTGGCATAAAAACAAATTTTGTATTACTAGAAATCCTAACCTTATTGGCTACACGTCAGCTCAATCAAGCTAAAAACAGATATAAATAGGAATAACTGAGAGCAGTGCCTCAAAATCTCCAAAAATGTTCACTAGGGATGTTTAAACTAGTATGAGAGTTCCTTGACTTCAGCCCTTGGCAGCCTGCTTCTAGGTAACCTTCCCGCCTGGCTCTTCTGTTCACCCCAAATTGAATCCTACACGTGCTCCGTCCTTTCTACACTAAGGTGAATCCTATTCATGCCTGAGATGATCTTATATTTATGATGGCCTCTTCTGTCAAATTGTTATTTCTGTAGCTTACTGTCAGAAATGTCACTCAAAATTTCTTCTCCACCTCTCTTTACTCTCTGTCATAGTAACTCGGAAGGTCTAATCCAAGTGGAATTTACTTCACCTATAAAATACAGCAAGGAGAACTTTTTTTCACTTCTTGTCCGTCTCTCCCTTCCCCCCGTCCCCAGCTTTACACCTTCACTCTGTTTAAGGGCTGTAGCTCATTGTTTCTCCTTGTGGTAAAATTGTTCATCCAAGCAGTTTCTCTTAAGGTTCACAAACCTAGCTCTTGTGAGTAAAGTTTATATGAAAATATGTTCGGCACATTTTCTGAGTAAAGTTTATATGTAAATATGTTCAGCATATTTTCTGAGTCCATGCTACTTAGGTTAATACTTCAGCATGAAAGAAAACAACACCGAAACAAAAATGTCCTCCAATTAAAGAAAGTTCTCGAGCATAAATAGCAGATATTTGATTTTTGAAAATATAAAAAATAAAATATGGAACTTGTTAGCATTTACAACTCCTTTCTTTATCAGTGTGGCCTCCTTTTTGCTACGTTTCCATTTCATTATTCTTGCATGAATATGATAAATGGTCATTAAATCTAACCATTTTTATTTAATGTTCATAAAAACTGGTAGGTTTTCAAACAGATGTGGCCTGATATGGTTCAGTGAATTTAGTGGACTTCTCATATAAATGGAATAATAACCATACGGAAGATGAATTTTATACCCTTGTTTACCTCTTCCAGAACTTACCCTTATTATAATTACAAATAGTGTTTGTTTTGTATTATGCAATATATATACCATTGTCCAGACACTGAACAAACCTTAACTTGATCACTGCCATCTACAGTTTATAATCCGAGATAGCCCTGACAGCAAAAAATAGAAAGAAACAGGGACAAATAGAAGACATGGCACAGTTGTATATTCTTCATTCTATAAAAAAGAAAACGTAATGAAGCCTGGCTCAAAATGGACAAATTTTATCTTCTTTCCACTTAAATATTTTTCTTTCAGACTCAAAGAAGTGTTTGGGAAAGAAGAAATAGTTCATTTCATTTATTTTCTATCAATTAGGGATTACTTTGAGGAATAACCCTTCCCCTTTTAACTTTTTAAAAAGAGGTCAGCAAAGAGAAGAAGCTGGCAGTCAGAGTTGCCTAAGTGCAGAGGATAGGCAGGTTTAACTAATAAAGGCAGGAGAGCCCTGTGGTTTAAAAAAAACCTTTACAGTAAGACTGCCTGGATCTAAATGCTGGCTCAGCCACTAGTTAACTATGTGACCTTAGGCGATAACTCACACTTCGAAACTTCTCATAGGGCTATGACAAGATGACCAAATGAGTTGATGCATGAAGGAATTTATCCTAATACTTGATTCATGGTGAGGATTCAATAAATATCAGTGGCCTCTATTATTATTATTATTATTATTATTATTATAGTCAACCCTCTACCCTCCTAGCTTGGATAGGACCGTATATGAACAATCGATGAAATTTAGATAACTTTTACTTTTATTAACCATGTATCTAAACTCAATATTAGTATAGATTCCCAATTCATTCTATATCTCTTAGGTAACTTCAGTTTTATGTTTGTACCTATGTACTTATCTTTTAGCATTCCATCTTTAAAAAAGACCTACATTGCATACATTCTGCATGCAAGTTATTGAGTAAATAGCTTCTTGGGTTGTTTGATAATCAGATAATGGGAAGACCAGTAGCCTGGGAGCCAGAAAAACTAGATTCCTTTTTTTTTTTTTTTTGCAATATGAGTTGAAATTTATTTTTAGTCTCTCTCTTTTTATAACTGAAGTATAGTTAATTTACAATGTTGTGTTAGTTTCAGGTGTACAGCAAGGTGATTCATACATATATATATTTTCCTGTTCTTTTCCATTAGAGGTTATTATGAGATATTGAATACAGTAACCTATGCTATACAGTAAATCCTTGTTATATTATCTATTTTATATATATGTGGATAGTGGTGTGTATCTGTTAATCCAGTACTCCTAATTTATCCCTTCCCACCCTCTTTCCTCTTTGGTAACCGTAAGTTTGTTTTCTATGCCTGTGAGTCTGTTTCTGGTTTGTAAATAAGTTCATTTGTATTATTATTTTAGATTCCACACGTAGGTGATATCATATAATATTTGTCTTTCTCTGTCTGGCTTACTTCACTCAGTATGATAATCTCTAGGTCCAACCATGTTGCTGCAAATGGCGATATTACATTCATTTTTTATGGCCAAGTAATATTCCATTGTGTATATATATACCACATCTTCTTTATCCATTCATCTGTCGATGGATACTTAGGTTGTTTCCATGTCTTGCCTATTGCAAATAGTGCCTCTATGAACATTGGGGGTGCATGTATCTTTTCAAATTAGAGTTTTCACCTTTTCTGGATGTATATCCAGGAGTGGGATTGCTGGATCATATGGTAACTCTATTGTTAATTTTTTAAGGAACTTCCATACTGTTCTCCATAGTGGCTGCACCAATTTACATTCCCACCAACAGTGTAGGAGGGTTCCCTTTCAGAGAAACTAGATTCTAAATATGTTTCTGCCACTGATTAATATGTGATTGGGCCTCAGTTTCTCCACCTGTAAAATAGGTTGGAGTAGAAATTATCCAAAGTTCATTCTGGCTCTAACACTCAGAGACTGCATGACTCACATAGCAGAACTTTTTTCTTTCTTCCAAGGGTATATTGTGGTAGGCCCTAGGACTCAAAGTAAAAAATTAGAGTTCTATCCTTAAGAAATTTACAATGCAGTAGAGGGACAAACATCATATTACAGTGTGATGAGTAGAGGTATGTAAAGGGAATGATAAGACCAGATAGAAGCAACATCTCACCAATGGGAAGCAAACACACAGCCAATGGGAAGATAAGAGAAAGTTGTAGAGGAGTTATAGCACCTGAATTGAACCTTAAAGAAGAAATATGAGCTAAGAAAGAGGTGAGGAGAAGGACATGCCAGGAGGAAATAGTATGTGAAGAAACAAAAGAGAAAGGAAGAACAGGTCATCTAGAGAACAGGCGGCTGTAGGGCAGAGGATGTGGGCAAAGAGGTAGAGATGAGGCTTCTCCTCACTCTTCCACGTCTCTGTGATCAATCTCACATCTTCCTCCTTTGGCTTTAGTCACCCTTCATTTGCTGCAGACCCCCCAATTTATATCTTCAGCCTAGACTTGCTCTTGAACTTTAGACCTATATATCCAACTCTCCATGGACATCTCCACACGTCTGGCACCTCAAATTTATGATTTTCAACCCTGAGGAAGTACCTTCTCCTGTGTTCACTATCTTGGTAAATGGTATTACCATCCACTTAGTTGCTTGTGCTAGAAATTTAGGTTTTATCCTTGTTACTTCTCTTTTTTCTTAACCACTGTTCTCCCTCAATCCAATCAATTCCCAGGGACTAATAAGTATACCCCCTAAACGCATCTTTAACCCATTTGTTTCCCTCTATCTCCACTACCATCACCAAGCTGCCATTATTTGGACGTGATGGTTGGGGCTCTGGAGTAAAATATGGTCCCATCATATTCCTATTTAAAACCTTCAATGGAAATGCACCATTCTTAGGATAAGCTCTGAAGACTGATTGATTCTACTCCTGTCCCCCCATCCCCAGCCCCATCTGGGATCTCCTCATTCTCTTTGGTCCAGTCACACTGTCCTTCTCTATGTTGCTCTAACAGCCTAGCCTCCTGCCCACCCTTAGGGTTCTTGCACTTTCTGTATCCTCCATCTGGAAAGCTCTTCTCTCCTCTACCATCCCCCATCTCTAGGCTAACTGCTATTCATTCTTCAGCTCTCACTTTAAATGCCATTTCCATGGGGAAGTTTTTCTTGACCATTTCCCCTCTAGATTAGGCTAGATTCTCTATTCTTATAATACCACTTAAATTTTCTTTGTAGCATTATCACATTTACACTTAATTAATAATTAATCATGTAATTATTTGTTTAATGTCTGTTTCTCCTGCTGAAATATGCCATTCCATAAGGACAAGGTCAGGCATGTTTGGTTCACTACAGTGTCCTCAATGTCTAATAAATTTTTTTTGAAGGGAAAACAAGATGAAAGGGAGGAAGCAGTTAAATAAGATAAGACCTGGAAAGTGTCCACTGGATTTAGCAACTAAGAGGTCATGGGTGACCTTGGAGAAGGCAGTTTTGGTGGGGTGGTATGGGTAGATGGCAAATTGAAGTCGGTTCGAGGGGTGAAAAGGAGGTGAGAAAGTGGAGGCAGTGTAATTGTAAACTAATTTCAAGAATCTTATTCATGGGAAAAATAAAAACAATATGACAATTGATAAATGGAAGATGTAGGATCAAGGGATGTTTTATTAATACTTTTCAAGATAAGAGAGAACTGAGCTTATTTCTATGGCTGAAAAGAAAGCAGTAGAAGAGAAGATGTACAGACTAATTGAGAGATTAAGAATATAGGAAAAAGATATAATTTATCTTTATAATGGAAGAAGGGTGTAGTACAAGCTGGGATCCAGAGCATGAGATATGTTTTGTAAAAGTTAAAAGTTACCTCTTTTAACTTTTAGAAGAAAGGAAGTAAAGACTGGTGTACATATGGATTAAATAGAGGTGTGGGACCCAGAAGATAATGTGGTTTCTGCTTGAGAGTCTGGACTTCCCTCCAGTTGAAGGAGGCACTCAGAGAAAGGGGGCGCTGGGGAGAGAACACAAGGAGAGCGGTACAAGCTTAGAATCGCTCTTTGAGGGGAGTGGGAGAGGAAGCTGACCAGCACCAAGTCAAAAGATTGCTGAACCTTGCCAAGGGAGGTGTGCGGTGCCAATCATCCATATCGTTGTGTAATTTTCTCCAGAAGTGCTCAGCGATGTCACTGAAGGAGTGAGATGTGTGGATTCTTCCAAGTCTGAGAGTTTGCAGGGAAAGAGCAGTTAGGAAGTTGGGAATAGAGGTTAGGAAGTATTTGAATTATTGAGTCACTGGGTCTAAGTTGGATAAAGAAGGAAATGAAGACACAAGGTGGTGACAGACTGAGAGTAAAATCAGTGATACAGGGGTTGCATAAAAAGAAACGAAACTGAGTTATTTGTAGTGAGGTGGATGGACCTAGAGTCTGTCATACAGAGTGAAGTAACTCAGAAAGAGAAAAACAAATACCGTATGCTAACACATATATATGAATCTAAAAAACATGGTTCTGAAGAAACTAGGGGCAGGACAGGAATAAAGACACAGACGTAGAGAATGGACTTGAGGACACGGGGAAGGGGAAGCTGGGATGAAGTGAGAGAGTGGCATGGACATATATACACTACCAAATGTAAAATAGATAGCTAGTGGGAAGCAGCCGCATAGCACAGGGAGATCAGCTCGGTGCTTGGTAACCACACAGAGGGGTGGGAGGGAGACGCAAGAGGGAGGGGATATGGGGATATATGTATATGTATAGCTGATTCACTTTGTTATAAAGCAGAAACTAACACACCATTGTAAAGTAATAAAGATGTTAAAAAAACAATACTTCAAAAAAAAAAAGGAATAGAGAGGTTCTGAGAGCTAGGGGAACATAAGAGAGTGAAGTGAGAGATTGTTGTGATGGTGTAGAAGTGGAAGTTACCTGGGGTATAAGTAGATCCAGATTGGCCACAGGGGTGGATATCATCAGAGGCACCTTCACGTTTGCCCTATAAGCTGACAGCACCCTCACTTTCTTCTATTCTCACTTCGTGCTAGAAATCCCTTTGTTGCTCCCTGGGCCAGATCACTAAAAATATGGCAAAGGAGAAAGTGGTGATAGGGTTTATTCATTCATCTTTTGTCAGTTTAATTCCATTCACTTCAACAAATATTTAGTGGGTAAATGCCAGGTGCCAAGGCATTGCTGTGTGGTGAAGAGATTCAGTGTTTCCCTTTGAGATATATCATTCTGTTAACTTTGCAGAGAGTGGATTTGGGGTGTGTGGGTGGGGATTTGGGAGAGAGACAAGACAAGATTTCTAAGCAGCAACACAAGTGGCTTCACTATTTAATAGCTCTATGTCCCTGGGGTATTTATTTAACCTCTCTGGGTCTTAGTTTCTTCATCTGTATAATGGGAACATTAATAGTACCTAGCTTGTAGGTTTGTTGGGAAACTATTTATTTATAATGATGCCTTACAGATGACATGGCTGGAGCAGGAAAGGTACAAAATGAAACTGGAACATCTTGCATAAAAGTGAGGAAGTGCTCACAAAAAATGATGCGGGCCTGTCAAAAGAGACATAAGAGCCAGCCTGAAGGGGTTTCCACTGGTCAAATCTGGTCAAATTATTTGGGCATCAAAAATAAATAAGGAAGTAATGGATTCTACTCTACTGAATAAAATAAGAATCCGTGAGTCTATAATGATAAATAGATAAATAAGTAAGGAGAGGAAGCTCTTTTTTATGGTAATATGTCAATTAATAAATATGGAAGGGATGAGGAAAATTCTAAAGACACCATTTTGCAACCATCATAGAAAAAATTAATTTAGGTAAAAATCAATGAATGCTAAATTTAGTGGAGGAAAGTTAAGGAAGAACAGGATGTTCATATTATATAGACATATCTCACTATAAATATTTATTACAACAGGGAAAATATTAACAATACAGTGGAGAAATAGACAACACTTTCACCAAGTGAACAAAACTAACATCACCCCCAAAAACGTGATTTGCCACCAACGTGACACCATGGAAAAAGACACAACCTCACTTCTTGGTATTCCAGCCACAAATGCACAACCTAAATGTAGTCATCTGACACAGCACATAAACCCATACTGAGGGACATTGTATAAATTAACTGGCCTGCATTACTCAAAAGAAAGACCAAGTAACCATTCCATATTAAAGGAGACTGAAGAGACATGACGACTGTGATTCATTGTCCTGGACTGGATTCTGTACTAGGAAAAAAATACTACAAAAGACATTATTGGGGCAATAAGTGAAATTGGAATACGGTCTTCAGGTTAGATAAAAACACGCTATCAATGTTAGATTTTCTCAGTTTTATAACTGTACTATAGTTATGTAAGAAAATACACACTGAAATGTAAATGGGTAAAGTAGCATGATATATACAACCAACTCTTAATTGTTTAGGAAAAAAAATATGGAGAGGAAGAGAGGGAGAAAATGCTAAAGCAAATGTTGCGAAATTATAACAACTGGTGAATCCGGGGTAAGGGTGTAGAGGAGATCTGTACTTTTCTTGTAAACTTTCTATAAGTTTGAAATTATTTAAAAATGAAGTTTAAAAAATAAGTGTTAAAAAAATCCTGCCCTACTCTCAATAAAAGTTAATTATCTCCTCTTCCTCCCTGCACCCCCGCCCCCGCCAACCCCAAACACCAGTTGGGACATACTTGCAGTATTTCAAGTGATGGAGGACCTCATCTCAGGCATCAGGCATTGGAAATAGGGATGGAGTAGACAGGAAATAGTCAAGCTAATTGCACCAGAAATTCTGGCAATGATGTGGGGAGTGCTCCACGCCATGGAATGCCACATGCCACTAAATATATGACACAGCACCTCAACTCATACAGCCCATGGCCAATTCTCACCATGCAGAATGAACTTTCTGTGGCATACTCTTCATGTGTGCCACGCATTCCGTCCAAGTACAGTTGGCTTCTGTACCTTATGGTACTTTAGGGCAGTAATGGAGATAAAAGGCTAGTTCGTTTTCACGTCGACAGAGATCATCTGTTCCTTCTCTTAGGAAGAAAATGAGAGAGAGGAGGAGGAAGAGAAAGGAGGAGCAATGAGAATTGTTATGGGAACAACCTAGAATGAGCATTCCAGAAGACATCTCCTTTCTCTATTTCTGCAGTCTTTTCCTGGCTGCCAGAACTTAGCCCCTAGTGGTTTGTGCCTAAGCCTGACTCTCTTTCCAGACTAGAAGAAGGTGAGGTAGCTCACCTCCTCCTTCAGATTTACCTTTAAAAGTCTAGTGGTTCAAGATCAACATAGTGACTCACTTGGGGCTGTAAAGCTGCAGCCAGCTCCGGCAGCATGCATGAGTGAGACTGGATGGAGAGCTGTCAAATGGATTATGCCATCTCAACAAAACAGTGATTCGTTGATTAAAGTTTGTTTCAGCAAATAAAGTGAGCTTTATTGGAGACAGTATTACTTAAAGCCTCCAGTATTTCCTGTCTGCTGACAGAATAAAGCCCAAGATGGCTTTCTATGATCTTGAATTATTCCACCTTGCCAAACCCTCCATACACTAATACTTGAATCCCACTGGGCAACTCATCAGGCCACCAATTTCCTATTTCCCTCTCCTGTGGCTTTGTTCATTCTATTACCTAAGTTAGGAATGTCTTGAGCCACCATGGGACCAAGTTCAAGAGTCAACTTACATGCCAGCTTCTGGAAACCCTCTGTGAGACTGCCAAGCAGAATGAAAATAATTTATTTCTCCCTTTGGTCTGTATGAAGTATTTCCCCCATATATATATGAATATACAGTCGTCCCTCGGTATCCATGGGGGATTGGTTCCAGGGCCCCCATGGATACCAAAATCCGAGGATGCTCAAGTCCCTTATATAAAATGGCATAGTATTTGCATATAACCTGAGCACATCCTCCCTTATATTGATACTTTAAAACATTTCTAGATTATTTATAATACCCAATACAATGTAAATGCTATGTAAATAGTCACCATGCACAGCAAATTCAAGTTTTGCTTTTTGGAACTTTCTGGAAATTTTTTTCCCCAAATATTTTCCATCTGTAGTTGGTTGAATTTTCAGATGTGGAAACTGCAGATAAGGAGGGCTGACTGTATTGTCATACAATTTAACATAAATATGACATTTATTAAATTCCCTTTCAGTCTTTTCTTCTATGCTTATGTCTTAAAAAGACTTTAAGAAATAGAAATGGAAATATAGCAGGAGTGAGAAACTTAATGGATGTTTGTTAGAGTGAGTGGGATGAAGGAAAACACGAGATGAAAGATACTACAATTATCTGTGTGGCTTGGTGTAAATCATGTAAGCAAAATAAAGGATCTAATATTGATATATGCAAACCATTTTACTTTTAGAAACTTTGGCTCCTTTGTAGAGCATTAATTTTTATGTCATATTAGGTAGAGAAAATGCACTTTTGTATATAAAAACTTTATCATTAAATTATTTACCTTTTCTTTCAGAAACTGTTGTCTTTCCAACTCCATCTTTAGGCACAGACAAATGGTCAGCTGAGTGGCATCATTAATAGAAGCAGCTATTTTAGAAGCTCTACTTCTGGAAGTGGAGTAAAAAGGAGGCGTAACCCGGAGTTTAAGATACCCACTGATAATGAGGGTATTTGAGTGATGGTAATTGGCAAGGAGAAAGACTTAAAGATCTATCTGGAGACCAACCCTCACACTCCAGGCATGCTGCCAGATAAAGACTAAAAACAGCATGTAAGATGGCAAGAAAAATATGCTCTTGGTTTCTTCATTGCCATAAAAGCCACTGGGAAGAGCTTAAAGAGACATGCCATTCCTGAATGGTAACATGAGACTTCTTGTTCTATGACTTGTGTGAAAACTTCTGCCCTTCCGGACTGGAGACAAGGAATATCATTTTCAACAAAGTGCAACCCTTTGGTCTATCTACTCATCATCAAAAAAGGGTACAGTGGGCTTCCCTGGTGGCGCAGTGGTTGAGAGTCTGCCTGCCAATGCAGGGGACACGGGTTCATGCCCCGGTCCGGGAGGATCCCACATGCCGCGGAGCAACTAAGCCCGTGAGCCACAACTACTGAGCCTGCGCGTCTGGAGCCTGTGCTCCGCAACAAGAGAGGCCGCGATGGTGAGAGGCCCGCGTACCACAATGAAGAGTGGCCCCAGCTTGCCACAACTAGAGAAAGCCCTCGCACAGAAACGAAGACCCAACACAGCCATAAATAAATAAAAATAAATTTAAAAAAAACAAAAAAAACAAAAAGGGTACAGTAAGTAAAGCTGCAGAATGATCATCCCTTTACATTCAGTGCTGATCTTGGAACCAGATCAGTAACTCAACAATATTGCTTCTTTCTTTTAGACTAAGGTAATGGAACCTCTTTAACCTTGAGGATGACAATTTGATTTTTGCACACCACACAAGATTCGGTAGTACACGACAAGCTTACAGAATGTAGGCACAGCTTCTTGCTCTGGGAAATGTGGATCAATTTAATTATTAAAACCAGTTTGATGTTGGGGCCCTTGTGAGCAGAATCTTTAAGATGACCTGAGCCAATCCCCACTCCATTATTTCACTGACACTTAACATGTTCTTTGCAGCTGTCAAGCTGTATCTCCCCAAATCCAAGACAATGAGTAAATTACATCAGTTCAGTCAGTGCAAAAATCAGCGAAAATGGTTGCATGACTGAACCGACAAGTCATTTGACACATTGTAAACTGAAACACTGAAGGAAATTGGAAGAACTGAGATTGTGTTGTCCCCTGAGTCACTTAAAATCTCTGAGTGTGTTTCGTTTTCTGTAAAATGGGTGTATTAATACTTTGCCCAGATGGGTTGTGGTGAAGGTTAGAAATAATGCATGTAAAGTGTCGGACATGTAGCAGACCCTTGATAAATGGTTGCTGTAATTATTATTATTATGAGAAGTTCGAGTTACTTTGAAGAAATTAAGCAATTAGTTACTGGTTGATGTAGATTAAAAAAAAAAACTTCTATCTAGTACTGTTTTATTAATCAATTAGGTATAATGGCAGAAGGCAGTTTAAAGCTGGATTAACCCAAGTTGTCAAGCAGCTTAAATAGCAAGCCAGCCATTTATTTTAGTTTATTATTTATCTGCCTTCACTGTTAATAACCAAGCCCTTTAGTTTCAGCTGTTTTATGGAATATTCTTTTAGTAAATAGCTGATCTAATTGGTATTTTGTTAATAGGAAAAACTGAGTAAGAGAATAATAGTGATTGCTTGAGGAAGGAGGAAGCAGTTGCTTCTAGTTCAACATTTTATGAAATGGACTGCAAATAGAATAAAAGCAGTATTCTCATACTGTGGAATCCCTGATACATTAAGAATACCGGCAGTATACAGGCTGTAAGCAAAAAGGCAATAAATATGTCAAAAGAAACTTTAAAAATGATTTTTTTGCAAGCCAAGAAAATTGTCAATTAACTTGGAGATTATATGTGTACTGATGTACTTGTCTTCCTGACCTTCTGATCTTGATTAGTTTTTCAATGCTATTGGCATCTCTAAGGTTGCAATTTGGGGGAGATTCTGGGTTGCAGTCGTGCTGTCAAAGGGTCATTCTTCCTGGTAATAAGGTAGCTAGTGGTCCCTGGGAGAGAAGAGAAAACAATCAGGTCTTGAAAGCTGAAACACACTGAAGTCAAGGGTGAGTTCTTGGCGGAAGCCTAGCTCCTCTTTCTCAGTGTTTGTCATTGTTGCGATGAAGAAGAAAATGGTGGGGTTCACACCTACAGCCATGAAGTGGGAACCAAAATAACAAAGGGACACAACCACTGAAGCTGCAGACTGTAATATATCTGGGGACTATTTTTGAGAGCATGTTGGGTTTTTTTGTTTGTTTTTCTTTTTAAATGTTTATGGCAGCTTTATTCATAATGGTCCAAAACTGAAAACAACCCAAATACTCATCAGATAGTGAATGAATGAACAAATTTTGATATATTCATACTCTGAAAAACTACTCAGCAAGAAAAAGGAACCAACTACTCAACACGCAACAACATGGGTGAATCTTTTAAAACACATTATGTTGAATGAAAGAAGGCAGTTACAAAAGGCTACATACTGTTTGATTTCATTTACATGACACTCTAGAAAAGACAAAACTAATGACATGATCAGTCACCAAGAGCCAGAGGTAGGTTTAAAGTATTGACTTCAAAGTAGCACAGAGAATCTGGGGGTTTGATGGAAATGTTCTGTATCATGATTGTGGTCATGGTTATATGACTATAAACATTTGTCAAAACTCATAGACTTATATACTTAAAATTGGTGAGTTTTATGTGTGTAAATTATATCCCAGTAAAGCTGGGTTTATTTTTAAGTGATTATAAAAGGTATAGCCAATGGGTGGTTGTGCCAATATTCAAATTTATTTCTCTACTTTTATGGCTGAGGTGAGAGCGTCAGACAAAAAATAATTGAAAGTTGGGAATCAGAAGAAACCTTTGCTGGATAGATAACTGATATTCATAAAGAGGGAGTCGTCAAAGGAGAGTGAAGAGGGCTCTGAATGTCTTTTTTTTTTTTAACATCTTTATTGGAGTATAATTGCTTTACAATGGTGTGTTAGTTTCTGCTTTATAACAAAGTGAATCAGCTATACATATACATATATCCCCATATCTCCTCCCTCTTGCGTCTCCCTCCCACTCTCCCTATCCCACCCCTCTAAGTGGTCACAAAGCACCGAGCTGATCTCCCTGTGCTATGCGGCTGCTTCCCACTAGTCATCTATTCTACATTTGGTAGTGTATATATGTCCATGCCACTCTCTCACTTCGTGCCAGCTTACCCTTCCCCCAGCACGTTGTTTTTTCATTTACCACACAGTTGAATCACATGTTAAGGGATGTGGGTCCCATTAAAAAGAAGCATGCTGCTTATTTTGAAGCAAATTATTATCAAATGACTATGCTTCAAATCATTTCTTAATTTCAATTGGAAGTGAAGTCATTTGAGTTAGAAGCATATGCCTTTGTTAACTTGTTGGAAAGAAAGAAAGAAAGAAGAAAGAAAGAAAGGAAGGAAGGAAGGAAGGAAGGAAGGAAGGAAGGAAGGAAGGAAGAAGGAAAGAAAAAGAAAGAAAGAAAGATAGAAGGAAAGAAAAAGAAAGAAAGGAAGGAAGGAAAAGAAAAAGAAAAAAAGATAACTTGATTTTTTGCATTCACGGCTTACAAAACTGTTGATTCAAGATGTGACGGAAAGTTTAAGTCCTAACAGTAAGGCTTATTTCCTGTGGTCCAAAGCGACCTACACTCATTATTACCAGTGAGTTTTCACTTCATAATGCCAAAGGTAAACTTGAATAATTGTTACATTTAGTCCAAAGGAAGATTGTGACTAGCTTGTGAATTGTATCTGTAATTTAAACCTAAATAAAAACCTCCTTCCCTGGCATTTGTTTTTAATGGCAAATAAGTCAAAAGTAGAGAATACATGTTAATGTGTATCATTCTTTGTTAGAGTCTATTAAATATCTGCAAAATATTATTTGAGGAGCACCTATCTCTATCCACGCACAATTCAACTTCATGGACTATACATGCACTACATTTTCATCTACTAGACCTTGGGCTTTAGGGGACAGTTTCCATTGATTTTTCTCAACTTGAAGGTAAAGTTTGGATTATTTTCTTAACATTTTATCATCTTACTTCTCCTAATGGCTAATACATCGACATGGTAAGAAACTCAAACAATATGAAAGGAATACCATGAAGATAAGACTTCCTTCCATTCTCAACCCCAGTGAAATTTTCTCTCCCTGACAGTTATTGTGAGCATTTAAAATATACCATTCTAAATGTATTCTCTGCCTATATAAATGTTTATTTCTATAGCTCTTTTTTCTTATTAACATAATAGCATATTTGGGTCATAACAAGAAACAAAGGGCACGCTCAAATTTGGAAAATTAGAGGATAGTTTCTTTACAAAGAAATTCTCACCAAATATATAGGTTATAATATAAGGGAACTGCAAGGAGACAGCTCAGGAACCCAGGACGGTAACAGTGGAGCTGTTACATTCCCTAGGCTCAAAGGAAGGAGGGAAGTGAGTGGTTTCCCGAACTTGGATGGAAGAAATCAGGTAAGGGAGGAGCAGTGATGTGGCTAGCCCAAGGCAAGGAGGAAATGAATACTCGGACCTCACTTTTCTTCCCTTTGATCCCATGTTGGGGTTCCCCATTGGCCAAATGCAAACAGCAGCCAGAGGACAGAGGAGCCCAGTGATGTAATCCTAGAGGTCAGTCTCCCAGGACAAGGGGCAGAGCAGGGAAGAGTAAAGAGTGGGTCAGGATGAGCAACTGGAAGAAATCTGCCATTCACTCTCCTGTTCCTTGCTTTTCACAGTTAACAATATATGATGGAGATCATTCCACTTATCAGTACCTACAGATCTCTCCCCTTATTCTGAAGGAGGTAATCATTGCATGGATGAAGTGTAGTTTAATTACTCTTCTATTGCTAAACATTTAGATTCATTTCCTATCTTTTGTAAGCACCAACAAAGCAACAAATATGCTTGTACATATGTCTTCATGTACATGCATGCTATATCTGTTATATAAATTCCTAAAATGGAAGTGCTTCCTCATTAATTTAGGGGGTCAAAGTGGATCTGGGGTGCTTATTTCTCCAAACAGAAAGAAAATGAAATTACTCTCTCATTTGGGCATAATGTTGTTAAAATTTGTTGTGAGTCCTTACTGCCCCCAAATCTAAATTCCTTCTTCCCTAAAAATCCAAATTCTTTTTAGTTTGTAGAATTGTAGAATAGTGTAGAAGTTAAGAACATGTACTCAGGAGCTGGTGAGCCTGTGTTGGAATCCTGGCTCTTCTGTATGACCTTGGGCAAGTTTTATAACCTCTCTATGATTCAGTTTCCTTATCTATAAAATGAGGATGCAAATAATATAATACTAGCAGCTACTTCAAAGAGCTTTGGGGAGGCTGAAATGAATTGCTCTATGTAGACTGCTTAGACCAATACATAGCACTATATCAAGGTTTTGCTCTTATTATTTTGTAATCAATAACCTTTAATAACTGCCTCAACATTATTTTTGTTGTTAATCTTCTCTTTTTCCCTCACTCACGTCTCACAAATATCTGCCTTTCAGATCTTACTTCTCTCTGTGTGCATCTATTTGCTTTATTTCTTTCAAGATTGTTTCAAACTTATGCCTTCTAAGCAACCATTTCAAACTGGCCCTAACCTTTCAGGTTGGTACATATATATCAATGACATATCTATTCAGAACTTTTAAAAATGTTGTGTTTATTGATATACTATATTATACTGTAATATATATTGATGCACCAAACATGAGAACCACTATTCTGGTTAGTGGTTTTGGGTCTACTCTGGATTATACCAATGGCCAACCCAGCTTGATGTTAATCTCTGCAGTAGTAATAAATTATGCTTGTTTGAAAAGCATACCTCCCAGAGTCCTTAGTTCTTTTTTTTAATTAATATATTTTGGCTTTATTGAATCTGCTAATTTATCTAAATTTCTCTTCAAACTATTATATTTTCAGCCTTTACTACAACTTAGGGTAATGATTCATATAAAATTTCTATTTCCTCTTATTTATCCCCAAACTGAATTTGTCCAAAATTTAAGGAGTACCTCCTAATTCTCGAATTATAATTTTGATTAAAGTTCTTGTTTACTCTACCAAGGCTGCATGATTTCCCAAAGTTTTATTGTCTACTCTCTCCAAACAATAATTTCCAGATTTATCTTAATACTGGGACAGAATAAAACTCAGATGGGCAGATAAAATATAGTTTTCTTATTTTGGCTCTCTTCATACTAATTTGAAGCATATTCTGGTTAGTTTTTAATCTGATCCATTACTTTTAAAGTACCTTTAGATAGCTCTTAATCTCTGGAAAAAATACTCAGCATCTCAGGAATTTCAGTCTCCCATCCTTCTGTCAATTTCCTCTCCAAGATGGTGTCTCAGTTTTAGGGAAGAGACATTCCTGAACTTGGGTAGGAGAGAAGAAGAACCCTTTGATTCCATTGATTTTTGGAGTAATGTTACTTGTCCCTCTAGACTGCTACTCAACATGAGCTTTTGTGGCTAAAGTCTGCAGATAGTATAACACATAGTCTGGGGTATCTCTAATTTGTTTGGGCCCAGAGGTGCTTTCTGGCTTACTTGGACTTCTGTCAACTCTTGCTGACCCACCTAAGGCACTGCCATGCACTATATCTAGGGCCAGATGGTCAGCCTTTGTTGTAGAGTCACACCATCTTTTCCAGGATGTACCCTAGGAAGGCTCACTGTATTCATACCACTCTGGAACTGAGGCAGGCTCAGGACTGCAAACAAAACCATCTGGCTGCCTAACCACACCGTTCTGCCCTCATAGTTATTATCCCATGTTGGCATAGAACCATTCTCCTCTTGGTGTTTTCCTCAATTTATCTGTAGTATATACCCGAAGACACCTTTCTCCAAAGGAGTCACCTTCAAGTTGGGGGGTGGAGCTCAGAGAAAGTGAACATTGTGGTATCTTCCTTTTCTGACTCCCCCTCCCTCTCCATCTTCCTCATTTATTCATAATGCTCTGGGTCTTAGGGTTGTCCCCTTTCACTCTGTGTTATCTCCCTTCTACCAGAAATCCTAACAGGCAGAAGGAATGCCCTCTAGGAGAAACTCAGAGAACAACTTGAGCAGATCCTATAGGCTTGGTCCTAAAATCTTAAGGAAGAAGAAAGAATAACTTAGACATTCTTCTTTCAAGACAATGGCTAGTTTATAAACCATTGTAAGACAGTTATATTTATATTTTGATATGATATTTTAATGATACAAAATTACATTTGAAATGTCAGAATCTGAACATTTTGGGTCCTTTTGTAATAATCCTAATTCTCTTGTACAACCATGTGACTTCCTCCCTTCCTCCACACCTGAAGTGTCCTTGGGCCAACCAGGGAGGAGATTATGAACTTAGAAAGACAAAAGAAAAAAGCAGACTATTTCAGAATATTACCTTCCATGTACTTATCCAATGAATTGATCTATTAAGCAACATTTACATTTCTTCTAGATTTTCATACAAATGGAATCATACAGTACGCATTCTTTCATTTCTGGCTTCTTTGCTTAGCAATATGTTTTTGAGATTTATCCATGTTATTGTTTGTATGGGTAGCTTGTTTCTTTTTATTGCTGAGTAGTATTCATTGAATAGATATACCACAATTTGTTTGTCCATTTAGCTTTGATGGAAATTTGGTTGTTTCCAGTTTGGAGCCAATAAGAATAAAGTTGCAATGAACATTTGTGTACAAGACTTTTTGTGGACATCTGGCCCTAATTTTGAGTCCAGAGCAGGAGCATGTAAACAATCATGTGAAACAGACCTCAGTTCAACATCATAACATGCCTTGGTGTAATTTTTTATGTGTTTACACCTTTCATCAAAATTGGGACATTTTCAGCCAAGTATTTCTTCTGCTTCTCCACTTTCTCCTTTTCAAGATCTTCAATTACCCATATGTTAGACCTTTAAATTGTACGATAGGTTATTGAAGCTCTGTTTAATTTTCACCATATTTTCCTCTGTGCTTTAGTTTGAATAATGTCTATTCTTTCTTTCAAGTTTACTGATGTTTTCTTCTAGAGTGTGTAATCCGCTATTAAGTTCATGAAGTGAATTTTTCATTTATTTCATTTCTCAGCTCTAGAAGTTTTCTACTAATTAAAAAATATTTTATCCTCTTATTATGTTCATGTTTTCTTTTAAATCCTTGAACACATGTAGAATAGCTGTTTTTAAGTCATTTTGCTAATTCCTTCTTCTCTGTCACATCTGGATTGTTTTTACTGAATTCATGATCTTGTTTTGTGACATATTTTTTCTACTTCTTTGCATGTCTAGTTTTTCTTTGATTATTGGATGCTAGATATTGCAAATGTTATACTGTTGAACATCTGGACTTTGTTGTTCTTCTTTAAAGAATGATGAGTTTATTTTGGCAAGTAGTTATTTGTAGACCAGCTTGACCCTCTTGAATCTTGCTTTTAAGCTTTGTTAGGGTAGCTGAAGAGTATCCTTTACTTTAGGGCTAATTTAACCCTACTGCTAAGAAACGATCCTTTTGGAATCTCTAATGAATGTCCTGGATGTTCAAAAAGGCCTCTCCATTCTGACTGTTTAGAACTCAATTGTCTCCTAATCCTTTGAGGGTTCTGGGAATTGTTGAGTTTATAGCTTTCTGGTATTCTTAAGTTGTTATTTACCTAGCCTTGAGAATTCAAATCTTATAAATAAGAACAGATTGGTATTTACCCAAAGATGGAAGAGGATTTCTATGCAGATTTCTAGGACTCTATTCTGTTAGTTTAGTGAAACACATTAATAAACTTTCAAATGTTAAATCATGCTTGCATTTTTGGGATAAACTAAAGTAGTTTATATTGTTCCTTTCTCCCCAGCATTTAGTATGCTACAATTTTATTTAGATTTTTCCATCTATGTTAATCAGTAAGACAGACATAAATTTCCCTTATCATACTCTCCTTATCTACTTTTGGTACTAAAGTGATATGAGACTTATAAAATAAGTTGGGATACTTTTTCTCTTTTTCTATTTTGGGTAGGAATGTGATTATGTCTTTATTTGGTAGAACTTTGTTTGAATTTGATTTTTGTGTAAGTAAATTTTAAATAGCTAGTTCAATTTCTTTAACTTTCAAATTTATGACCTTCGATATACTTTTATTATTTTTTTTTTTATTTATTTTTTTTAAAGATTTATTGATTGATTGATTGATTGTTATGTTGGGTCTTCGTTTCTGTGCGAGGGCCTTCTCCAGTTGCGGCAAGTGGGGGCCACCCTTCACCGCGGTGCGCGGGCCTCCCACTATCGCGGCCTCCCCCGCCGCGGAGCACAGGCTCCAGACGCGCGGGCTCAGCAGCTGCGGCTCATGGGCCCAGCTGCTCCGCGGCATGTGGGATCCCCCCAGACCAGGGCTCGAACCCGCGTCCCCTGCACTGGCAGGCAGACTCCCAACCACTGCGCCACCAGGGAAGCCCTTCGATATACTTTTAAATTGAAGTATAACATATTTACAGGCAAGAGCATCAAGGTTAAGTGTACAACTCACTGCTACCACTTGAGTTTTATTTCCTTCTCATTTGTGGCCCCTTGAATTTCCCTTACTTGTGAATTCAGCCATGTATTTGAAAAGATGTAATTTTTTCAAGTGGAAGGGTATTTATTAGCTATTACTTTGTAACAAACAAAATCTCAGTAGTATTCAACAATAAACTTTTTTTCTCTGCCTCACATGTTTGTAAGTCTACTGGACCTGCTCTGCCCCACGTGTCTTTCACACATGCTCTCATGGCTCTGGCAATTTTGCAAGAGGTTTTTATAATACTACATCTCTCCAATTAGCAGTGTGGCATGTATCCTATTTATTCAATTCTTGTTTAATGTTTTTCCATGAAATTGCCTTTGTGGAGGTCATATATCTTTTTGATCATATTATTTTTTCCATTTTTTATCATCACGTCAATAAAATATATATTATTATATTTTCCATGGAAAATATTGAACACTTTTAGTATGAAAACTGCATAAAGGTTACTACTGTCACTACTATATACACAGGCGTGTTGCTCGCAAACTCTGACATACACCAGAGTTACCAGAGAAGATGGTTAATTACAGATTTCCAGGCCTCATCACAGAGCTACTGAGTCAGAATCTTCACAGATTGGGCAAGAGAATCTATATTTTTAGCAAGCCTTCCAGATGGTTCTTCTAAGAGTAAATGTTTAAGAACCATTGAAACAGGTTGATCTTGGCCAACATTTGCATTAGCATAAATCTTTGATGTCTGTAATCTTACTATTCTATACTAATTTTATTTTAAGCAGTGTTTTCTCCAAAGATTTATCAGGAAGATTACTAAATAATAAGCCTTTTACAGAGGGCTTATAATATTGGATTTAAAATAAAAATAGTGTAGCTTTATTTCCACTTGATGACTCGTAAAATGCTTCAGAAATTGGAGTTCGGATACTATTCAGGTCCTCAGGGCATCTGGATAGATTTGATGCAATCATTATTCAGTACCTCAAGTCAATCTGGTTAGTGACGAACCACTTTTTCTTACAGAATTCTTGAATTTCACTCTGGCCAATCCTGCCTTGTGTTGGACTATAACAAGTCTGGTTAATGTGCTAATAATACTACAGAGCTCTTTCTGTCTTTTTCTGACAAATTGCTTAGCACAATAAGAGCAGTTCCCTTTAGACTGGCAGCAAGAAATAGTGCTTTCTGTTCCTCAGTCCAATGGTTCATTTGGCTTATTATTTTAAATTGGGCATAATAAGCTTCCCAGGATGATTTTCCTTCAGTGTTGACTGGTCTCTGCATTGGCCGATTACACAAATTGACCATATTGCCACTTATTTCTGGTTCTTGAGGCTAGAAACTTGATTCAGGATTCCACGATGGAAAGGAATATTGCAATCCTCTGGCTTAAAAGACTCTGCTTCAAAAAAAAAAAAAAGACTCTGCTTGATTGTTACCTGAAGAGAGATGTAAACAAAGTTGCCAGAAATTTTCTTCTCTTTCTCATGTTTTCTTCAGTGTTTATTATTCCTTTTATTAAAACAATACTTTGATAATCAATACTTCTCTGCCAATTGAATTTTTGATATATGTTTTTCTCTGCTTTCTAAATTGTAAGTTTACTGATATAGTTTGCCTATTTGTTTTTTGTTTTATTTTTTTAAGCAGAGGTGCTTTGAGCAGGTGAGATTCCTTTTGCAAATCCTGGCTGATATCTGCCTTATTCTCTGAGATTTTTTGATTTATTCTAGGTCATTTTCTATATTGTTAATTGATTTGAAGTAACTTGAGATTTCCTTAGCTTTTGAGACTCAATATCAGGCTTTGAGGCAACAAACTCAGAATACTGTTTACCCTGCTCATTCATGTGTGCACATTTAACTATGTGGACCTCAGAATTAAAATATTGAGAGGGTTCAGTTGAAGAGAGGGCATTGAGATGCATTTTCCTTCTCTTTGTCCCTTTCCTAAGAAGATTGTTCCGATTAAGAATTATAGAAAACTACATGTATGGCACACGCCTTTACTGAAGCAAATAATGTATTCCTCCTAATAGGAACAGGTAATGATATAAACAGCAGGCTTCTCTTGGATGTCTTCTGGTCCAGCTTCCGCGGTGTTTATGACCCTTTATTGTACTGCTCTTAAATCATGTAAGATAACTTCTACTGAGTATGAAGAACCACTTCAGTGGTGGATTTCAAGTCATTTAATCATGCAGGTGCCAGCAATTACTTTTATACCCAGCTATTTATGACTCTGGTTATTAATAACTTCTGTAAAATACGCTCAAGCATGAGTATAGTTTTTCGGCTTTTGATTTCAGCTCTTAATTTCTAAAGGTGCCCCTTTAGAAATTAATTTTTCAGCATCTATTAGATAATTTCTTATAAAATGACTCGCTTCTAATTACTCCGAAATTAAGCTATGGGAGAATATAACAGAAGCCACTTGTTATTTGATTTGAGATTCTTGCCTCCCAAGGAAACCAGTAAACTTCTTTGGGGTGGGAGAAAAAGTAAGAAAGCAAAATATCTGGATTCACCCTGAAACTTGGCTTTTATGCATGAGGACCTCATTATCTGATTATTTGTATCCAAGTTCTGAAGTTATCAGGCAGTTTAGGGAAAAGTGGTTGTTACTTAGAAATATCTATTTCTGAACTAATCACTTATATAATTATTCCACATCCAACTATCTTTCCTGGGTTAATGGAACATTTATATTGGCCCATTGTGTCAATACCCTTGTCACTGTCTCTATCAAATATTATTAAAAGTCAATAATATGATACAATATAATAAAAATTAATTGCAAAAAAATTTACATATCTTTCAAAAGATGTAGAATTTTATGAAATCAATGAAAGTAATATTGATGAACTGCATAAATCACATTTTCAGCCACTATTCAACATATAAGGATCTGATAGAGTTCAGTTAACAACTAGAGAAGAGAAATCAAGGAGAAGGAGGATACAAAACAGAATGTGAATATCAAAGGCTTTAGTGAGACCTTTGGAAAAGCCAAGTGAAAAAAACCTTCAAATGTTTTCCAAGTGATAGTATTGTGCTACTGAAGTGAAATGTGAAATGATGGGTGTGCTATGCTCTCTTACAATTTTATTGAGGAAATTACAACAAAAAAATCAAAATTTGATTCACTCTTGATTCTAAGTAACTGAATGGAATTATAAAATATATTTTGTTACTTACAAAATAAAATAAAGTTGTCTTCATAATTTTTATTTTCATTTGAAAAATAGTTGTAAACAAACATTTTTGAACTATTTACTATTAAATTATGGTTCCATTTTAAGTGGACTTGCCAGGAGACACCTTTTGCTGGCACCAATGAACCCAGGAAATCAGGACTTCCTGTGCAATGAAGTGATCCACTTTCCTCTTCGCTTTTACCCTTCTCCATCCTCCACTCTATCTTTCAGTTAGTTTCTTGCTTTCTCTACCACTGTCCTTGTTATACTTCAGTTTTCTTCCTTTCTATCCATTATCCCTCCTCTTTTGGTGAGACTCCAGCTCCTAGAAAACCAGATGGGTGAGTGTATGTAGTCAGTACCTTGAGATACTTTTTGACCTGTTGATTTCTTTGCAGTTTCACTTCATCACGAAACATGGAAAAATGCATTTCTATATCTCCATCCTATCCTTTATTTCTAACAATTTCAAACAAAGTAGTCCTAGCCTGTAAAGGCTGCTTTTTAAAAAATTATTTTTATTGGAGTATAGTTGTTTTACAATGTTATATTAGTTCCTTGCTGTACAGCAAAGTGAATCAGTCATACGTATATACAGATCCCCTCTTTTTTAGATTTCCTTCCCATTTAGGGCACCACAGAGCACTGAGTGGAGTTCCCTGTGCTATACTGTAGGTCCTCATTAGTTATCTATTTTATACTTAGTAGTGTATATGTGTCAGTCCCAATCGCCCAATTCATCCCACTCCCCCGCCTTCCCCCCTTGGTAACCATAAGCCTGTTCTCTACAGTAAGTCAGAAAGAGAAAAACAAATATCGTATAATATTGCTTATATGTGGAATCTAGAAACATGGTAGAGATGAACTTATTTGCAAAGCAGAAATAGAGTCACAGATGTAGAAGGCTGCTTTATTTTTAATTAACCTTCTTAGGAAAGAGAAAAATTGCCATGGTAATAATTAGTTAGTCTCCCCTTGAGGAAAAGAATTGGGTCAGCAAGCTACAGGAGACAGTAGGAAGGTACTTTCAGGGAAGGGTTTTGATTCTTTAAGAAGAATGTAACCTGATTCCTTTTGAGAATTGACTTAGAATTTTGCACATGATAGACGCTCTGTAAATATATGTAGATAGGCTTGAGGGGTCAGTGCCAGGAGCCAGTGTTTTATTGTATTGTCAATTCACCTCTAGATCCAAGTCATAGAAAAGCCTGGGGCACAGTGCACACCCTTCCCTACTGCCCTTGTTGATTGGTGCTCAGGCTATTTACTGTATAGATTAGTGTTTCTCAACTACGCTTCAGAACCATGAAGGGAGCTCTTAATCCTGATGCCCAGGCCATGTCCCAGACCAAACCTCCAGGGTGTATTTAGTATTTTGGTGATTCCAATGTGTAGCCAAACTTGAAAATCATTGTCTTAGATGATGTTACTTCTGTGTACTTTCCTTAAGGTGGATTCTATATGGTTCTGAGTTTTCAAATAGTTCTTTTATAGAATTATCATATGATCCAGCAATCCCACTCCAGGGCATATATCCAGGCAAAACTATAATTCAAAAATATACATGCACCCCTATGTTTGTAGCAGCACTATTCACAATAGCCAAGACATGGAAACAACCTAAATGTCCATCGTTAGATGAATGGATAAAGATGTGGTACATATATACAATGGAAAACTATTCAGCCATAAAAAAGAATGAAACAATGCCATTTGCAGCAACGTGGATGCAACTAGAGATTATCATACTAAGTGAAGTAAGTCAGAAAGAGAAAGACAAATACCATATGATTATCACTTATATGTGAAATCTAAAATATGGCACAAATGAACCTATCTATGAAACAGAAAGAGACTCACAGACATAGAGAACAGACTTGTGGTTACCAAAGGGGAGGGGAGGTGAGGGAGGGATGGACTGGGAGTTTGGGGTTAGCAGGTGCAAACTATTACATACAGAATGAATAAGCAACAAGGTCCTACTGTATAGCACAGGGAACTATATTCAACATCCTGGGATAAACCATAATGGAAAAGAATATAAAAAAGAATGTATATATGTGTATAACTGAGTCACTTCGCTGTACAGCAGAGATTAACACAACATTGTAAATCAACTATACTTCAATAAAAATAAAACTTAAAAAACAGTCCTTCTTGGGAATTCCCTGGCAGTCCAGTGGTTAGGACCCCATGCTTCCACCACAGGGGGCCTGGGTTCAATCCCAGCTCGGGGAACTAGGATCCCACAAATCCGACCAGTGAGGCCAAGAAAATAAAAATAAAAAATAAAATAGTCATTTTAACTTTCTACATCAGACATCAATACAGGTTATTCAGTTCTGATGGAAAGACTCAAAACTGTCCTGGAGAATGGTAAGGCGGAGTGCTCAGCTTGGGTGCCAGAATTTATATAATTCAGGGTTGAGATCGAGTGAAGGCTTTTTTCACATATAATTGTGAGGTGTATCTGCCACAACCTCTCTTCCGCTTTGTGACACTTGATGTCCTTTAACCCAGATGGTGGCTCCTTTATTTATTTATTTTTTTATTTATTTATGGCTGTGCTGGGTCTTCATTTCTGTGGGAGGGCTTTCTCTAGTTGCGGCGAGTGGGGGCCACTCTTCATCGCGGTGCGCGGGCCTCTCACTATCGCGGCCTCTCTTGTTGCGGAGCACAGGCTCCAGACGCGCAGGCTCAGTAGTTGTGGCACACGGGCCTAGTTGCTCCGCGGCATGTGGGATCTTCCCAGACCAGGGCTCGAACCCGTGTCCCCTGCATTGGCAGGCAGATTCTCAACCACTGCGCCACCAGGGAAGCTCTGGTGGCTCCTTTAAAGGTGCTGCGGCTTGGCGATTGAGAAATCCCTCACCTGGCTGTCCTCTTTCTTCCGGGGTCTGCCTGATGGTTGTTGTCAAGCTCACTTCTTGAGATATGAAGGATGAAACACCTCTCTGGTCTTCTTCTCCCCAGCCCTCACTTTTTGGGTGATAGGCAGCACAAAATATTCCAGAAGCACTACTGCCACCCCCAACTATGGTCAAGTATGAGCCTAGGAAACAAATTAAGCAGACGAAACTCCTGCCCTGGCAAGAAGCCTACATTTTAAACTGTGCACACTGCAAAAAATCATTCGCTAGGATGTAATGTAAACATTGACCTACAAGCTTTGGTGTGCTGTGTGTTTGTGTTGTGTAAGTAGCTTGTTGAAACTGAAGGGGAAAGAGATTTATCATCTTACTCCTGTAAGTCAGGCAATGTTCTGCAGGGGCAGAGGGATTTTAGGAGCTCTTTAAGTCGGGGAGAAAGCAGGTATTTGGTCTTAGTGAGCAGTGAAATGAAACAAGAGGCTAACATTTAGAGAAAAGAGATTACTCTACCCAGAAAAGCCAAGTTACTGTATGAAGTAATGGTGTAGAGGTGTAAGTTATGTTTTATGCCCCTAGCACGCAAAAGATGGCTGCAAACTCTTCTATGTGTATTCATTTAAAATAATGGGTTTTGACATTATAATAAATATAGCTACGATTTATTTATTGGGTGCTTAGCACATATAAACCAATTTATTCTGCAGGACAATTCTAAGTGGTAGGTAAACTATTAATATTATACCCACTTCACAGATGAGGCATTGATAAAGCCTGAAACTTGCCCCAGGTCACACGGCTAATGAGTGGCAAAGCCAGAACTGTCACTTAGACAGCCTGGCTCTGGACTCCATGTGCATTAAGTTGACTTTGATTATGCTGTATCATTTCATTCAGTGTAATTGCTGAAATTGTTAATTTTACTCTCTTGCAACTAAGATAAAATCTTGTCTAGTCACTTAATTCTACTGGGTTCATTTGGGATGAATGATAACTATTAGTGCCATCTAGTGAGGTTTATTCTGCTGGTCTGATCTAACAAATGGAGCATGTTTAAATTACTATTATTATTTATTTTATTTATTTTCTTTTAATTTTTTTGGCTGTGTCGGGTCTTAGTTGCGGCACACGGGATCTTCATTGCGGCACATGGGCTTCTCTCTAGTTGTGGCATGCGGGCTCTAGAGCATGTGGGCTCTGTAGTTTGCGGCACGCAGGCTCTCGAGTTGAGGCACGGGCTCAGTAGTTGTGGTGTGTGGGCTTAGTTGCCCCACGACATGTGGGATCTTAGTTCCCTGACCAGGGATCGAACCTGCGTCCCCTGCAGTGGAAGACGGATTCTCTACCACTGGACCACCAGGGAAGTCCCCACAGATGGAGAATTTCCGACAGGGCATTGGAGTATCGATTGATTTATTCACAAGTATTGCTTTTCCTGAAGTGAAAATTTGATTTAGTTGTTAATTTAATAACTATCCTTTCTTTGATAAAGATCGGAGAACTAACAACTATTAGGCAATTTCAATTTATTTAATTTCTATAATAGCTAAATCAAACTCATTTGGAAATTTTAAAGTGAGAAAATTTTATATGAATAATAGAGAAGGCTATATAGCTTGAAGAAGTGTAGAAGAAGTTATACACATTGTAGACCCTCCCAAAAGTCATCTTGCAACACAAAGTGAGTAAGGGTAGACTTTCCTATAATTGGTTCGATAGACTCCACAAAATTTGTTGTATATAACACTTACAGTTGAAGATAATATCCTAGGAATTCAGAATTTAAAGGTCTATAGCACTTAGAATATGGTACCTGGCCCTTTGTCGGCATACAATAAATAGCTGTTGAATGGATATTACAGAGTGGATTCAAATTACTGCCACAGACAGAGGGCAACAGGCTCAAGCTTCTCTTTTTTTGAACATTTTTATTTCCATATTTTTCTGCCCAAAATGTATGTTTCTAACATCACCAATGAATATTAAATGAATGGGTCAGATGCAGCTTCATGACATTTCAGATAAAAGATTATCTTGAAAGAAGACTGCAACCACATTTCTTCTGACTTCCTCAAGCCATGTACTCAACTTACGTTCTGAGGTTCTATTTCTAGTGTCAGTGTCATTTGTCTTTTTCTGGTAACATTTTTTTTTTTATTTGATCTTCATTCTTTAATTGTTTAGAGAAAATTGTCCACTTTCAGCCTCATTAAAGAGCACATATACTTGGGACATTTTACCAAATGACCTAAGATGCGTGCCTTTTGTTTTTAATTATGTACTTTTTAGAAAAAAATTAAGTGATTCTACCAAAATCCCATCTCTTCTGTCTCTTTTCTCAATGGTCAGCATGCAGGAGGTTCAGAGTCTCTGGAGACTGGAAGGTCGCTCCTCCCAGGCCCAAATTGTCCATATGGAAATACACACAGACACTCACCAACACCCTATCTTTTTTTGGTCCAGCATTTTCACTCTTCCATGTGATGCTTTGAATCCATGTTATCCTTTCTGTTCTTTCTACTCAGTCTGATATTGGAGATTGGCCCAAGAGGAAACAGAACAAACAACAAATAAAGAAACCAAGTTGAGTGTCAGACATCCTTGTCAGCACCTCTGAGCCAGTGAATGGAACCAGGAAAAGCCGAGGTGACAATTTTGTGCTCTGGTTTCTGCCCTGTCATGATGCAGATAATAATATTTGCCTGGTGAGTGGTTGGTGAACCTCAGGTGAAAGTTATTGTAAATAATGGCCACAGAACTGTATTGTTTTAACCCAATCCCCTGTTGAATTAGAAGCAAAATCCAAGGAGGGGAGCAATGACTTTATCTCAAAAGGGGACCTCAGGTTGAACAGCTGCATTTCCAAGCCTGAAATGAAGAACGCTCAGAGCCTGTCTTTACCTGAGCTCTTGGTAGGGGCAAAGGGTGCCCCGAAGTTCTAATTTTCAGCCTGTATCGCAAAGGTAATGTCTAGAAATCAATTTTCTGCTTGTCCTCTTGTTTAGTCAAGGGGAGAAATTTGCTGCTTATGAAGGCTTGAGGGCCTGACACCACTTCAGGAGAACTCTCCAAGATCACAGGTTAAGGTATCTTCTGCGTGAGCTCGCCCTCCCTGCACTGCAGAAAGCCTTCACCTTGACCTAGAGGGGATTTCCCTTCTAGAGGAGAGCAAGGAGATTCCGTTTCCATGTTAACAGAGGGAGGTCTCCCCCTGTCACTGTCTGCTGCTGTGAGCTCTGTGGGCTCTGGGAGCCCAATTATGTGTGGAGGCATTACAAAAGGAGCCAGTGTTCAAACTGGCATGCAGAAGACATGGACACGGATCCTGTCAATAAATAATGGAACGTGCTGGCGTGTTGGCATACACAGTTGTGGTCTGGAAGATTACCTTTCAGAGTGGACTTACTGTGACGTTGGAAATGAGCTGAAACCTCCCTTTCCATACCTTTCCTGCTTGGATAGTCGGGATGCCATTGGCACAGGCAGCAGAGAAAATAACAGCAGGGTTAACTGTTCATGCAAGTGTAATAATAGTCTTTAACAGAAGAAGAGTAATTACCTTTGTCTAGTTTTCCCTGCTGTAAAATGTAATAAAATAGAGACCATTGTCTACTGTGATATGCACCATGCTTCTCTTCTGAAACACACGCCAGTGACTCTGAAACACCCTTTGATCACAAGCTGAATTCACATCTTAATTTTGAAAAATCCATTACTGTTGGGTAGATTCCCGAATGCATTTGACAGCTCTCAGGCCAGTGCTATTAGGCGAAAAATCTCAAAGCCATGGGAGATTTACAGCCTGGGAGATCATAGAGCATGAGTGGGTGCAGGCCCATCCCCCATCGATTCTCCAGCATCACGATGACAGGAGATATCTGTGTAGCAGAAGGAAGAGCTTGAGAGGGGTGCCTTCATTTGGAAATAGAATCCCCTGTTAGCAGCCGGAAGCAGTGGTGCTGAAAAGCAATCGCTGGTGTCAAGAACTTTCTTAGCAAAGCAGTGCAGCTGGTGGCAATAAATAGCATTCTAATAAAGGAGGATGTTCAATCCATGACATAAGTGCACACTGTTTCAACTACCAATCATAATTCATGAGACTGCATATGTCTGCAATGGATTTCCCCCTATACATTTACAAATAAAAATGCGAGATTTCAATAGGAAGAAAAGATCTGCATTTTAAATCAAAGTAAAATGGGAAGATCAACGAGAAGTGCACTGCTTTTTTTAAGTACACCATGATACATAACATTTTAAAGATGCTTCGAGTGTCATACTGTACAATTACTTTCATTCCTAAAAAAGACAGATACTGTTTTCTATGATAGTGAATGCTGTATTTATGACAAGAGGTCTTAGAACTCGCCACCTCTTCCCAGAAGCTGCAAAAAGGCAAATGCTTACATTAAATATCTTGGACCTCACTTTCAAAGATATGAGCACATGTCTTACATGAGCCATTAATGAAATCCAGTCAATTTCACATAATCCTTAAAATGATTCTGAAGGAACTGTTGAAAATGATGAACCAGAAAAGCCACGTGTACTATTAGTAAGGCTTAAACAACAGGGCTCAACTGACCTCTTAACTCATTGACTCTGCATGAGTAAATAAGTTATTAGTTTTGACATAACCAGTGGTTTATTTTACCATCTACTGCTGTTCTTTGTTACATGTTCTATTCATACCACATGTTATTGCTCTTTACAATTATTGTGGAACATAGCAATTGCACAGACTGTATCATATCCCACTGGGATAAACATTGTGGATGAGGGACCAGAAGAACTTGCCTTTGACTTAAAGTTTATTCCTACTGCTTTCTTTACATGAGAAAGATTTTCACTGATGCCATTCACAAAACTAACTCTATGTTTTAATGACTAAGGAGTCACTTTGAATAGCACTTTATCCAGGAACTCCAAATGCCAATTTGTTTTCTACTGTGAGGTGTGTGTTCAAGCTTATGAATTGAATAGCTGGTTAATCTTTTAAGCTATGATTCAAGATAAAAATCTACTAAACCTGAAAGTCAAATACAGCATTCACACTGCTATACTTTGACATTCATTTTTCCATACTGTGCCTGTATAAACTGTTTACTAATATCATATTTTTGCTTTACAAAGAAAGGGTATGGCAAGTGCAGATGTCAACGAGTCCCAATATTTCCCTTATCATTTTGTTGACTTTGAAATTCATCACTTGGTGGTAGAAGAGCTGAATTTCTATTCTTTTCAAGATGGAAATATTAAAAAATATTAAAAATATTAAAAATGTAGTTACAGCATAAAGACAAACTGTTAAATGGATATTATTTTTAGGTATTTTAATTGTAAGTGCAACCCCAGTCTATAAATATGGGCAGACATATATCAACGCGTTATTATCATAGAGTCAAGAATGACTATAGAATAATGTGAAAGTTTTGACATGTTCCATTTGGTAGAGAGAAAAACATTTGAGATAATCAAAAAGTATAGAGCTACTAGAAAGATTTTGCTTGACTGTATCCCCTGAACTGTTAAGAACCAGATGGTTTCAGAGATATTATAGATGAAATTGATAAAGATTTGAATCCAGTGGTTTCTGGGGAATTCTAGGCAGATGCCATTGGGATGTGCTTAAAAAGTTAAACAGCAGTAATGAATTCCCTTAAATATCTCTTAAAACGCATATGGATTCTCCAAGTCCATACTTTGATTTTGTGTGTGAGGCTGAAATTGTAAATCAAAACAGGGGAGTGGAGTTAGTCAAGATTTTAAATCACTTACATACACGTTCTTTCTCTAAGTCAGCAATGGAGAAAAATCTGAAAGTTTATCTTACTTTTCAAGGAAGCATAAGTAGGCATATGGTGAACATTAGTTATCTTAAAAAATAAGTTTTGGTCATGGCTGAATATTGCCTCTTTTATTCTGGAATCATTAGCTCAGGACTGAGCTAACTTGACACACGTGTACAACATGAGACGAAATGCCAACAAAACAATCCTCAGCTATGGTTCCACATAATAGGAACTAGAACAACCTTTGCTGTTGGTGGTGGGTGGGACTAGGACAATTTTAAGTGAAGTAGTGGAATTTTAGGTGGTACCACTCTGATTCTCACATAGAATTCTACCATGTGAACTGACGTTGTAGAGTCATCTGAAGTTCCTTTTGAAAACTAGACCTTAGGGACAATTTTTTCAATGCAGTCTTTTATCTGTAATCTTCAATATTCTCACTTTTAACAGAAGAACATGTGCTTTCTACTGCTAATAAAATTCTTGTGGTGGTGTATGAGGTAACAATGAAAAATTTTGAGGGACATATTCAACAAAAGGCAATAATTCCCAAGTCTGGATTGCCCAGCCCAACCTCTCTCTTGAATGCTAGATGCATATTTTCATCTGTCCACTTGTCCCAATAGTTCTTCCATTTCGATGTGTACTAAACACTGACCCTTTTCTACAGGAGCTTTCCATTCTCAGTGCCAGGAAAAGCTGGGTTCTTCTCACAATTTTCCTATTTTCATCTATTGGACACTGTGGATCTTGCCCTGAGACTACTTCTCTCTTTGCTCTGGCCATTAAGAAACTGAAATTGGGAAATCCCTGGCATCCAGTGGTTAGGACCCTGTGTTTTCACTGCTGAGGGCCCAGGTTCCATCTCTGGTCAGGGAACTAAGATCCTGCAAGCTGCGCGGTATGCCAAAAGAAACTGAAATCAAGCCAAATCTGTTTCATATTGAGTAGTTATATAAATCATATAACATGCATTTTGAGTGCCAATTTTAATCTTGCCTTCAACTTACTTGTCTTGACCTCTATTTCCTCATTTCTTTTTTTAACCTGTTGTAATGTTTCCACCCCTGCAAGGCACTCCCAAATCCATTTACACAAAAGAAGGAGAATAAATAAATAAGCTACATTTTAAACTGTCATTTTCTTCCCACTATCGTCTTCTGCACTTAATGCTGTAATTTTGAGTTTTCCCTTTTCCTCAGCCACTACTTCTGTTCATTCTCTCTTTTAAATATCTCTGGAAACCACTTCTTGTTTTCTTGTTCTACTGCCTTTGCCTTAATCCCAGGTAAGCCACCTGATTGGTCTCCCTTTTTAGACTCTTATCTTAATAAGTTCCATATCTAGTAATATGATTATTAATTTCCTGTTTACAAATGCAAGTATTATTACTTCTTTGCTTAAAAACTTTTAATTGGCTTTGTATATCCCACAGGCTAATCTAAATTTCTGCCATGATGCACAAGGCCGTTCATTGTCTGGTCTCAGATTTCCTTCTAGGCTCTTCCTCTGCTCTCCCTAATAACCCTGTGCAACCAATCATCCAATAACCCTGAACTGCTAATAATGTCCTGAATGTGCTATATATACATACATATATATATATATATATATATTATACTTTCATGTCTTTGGATGTGCTATTCCCTTGCTTGGAAAATATCAGTCTCTGTACCCTAATCCTTGCCCCCATCCTTCTAAAGAAAGGTTCAGTGCCACTATTTTCCAGAAACACCCAGTCATAAGTAGTCACTCTCTTCTCCCTGCCACCTTTGAATAAATCTCTATGGCAGCACATTCCACAGAATATTTTAAGTATTTGTTAACTTGTCTCTTCCCTTTATGAGATCTGAGTTCATTAACAGTAGGGTTCTTTTAGTGTTCTTTGTATCCCCAGATAAGCCTTGTCACATTGCAGGTATTCTATGAATGTTTATTCAATGGATGGATGGATGAATGACTGAATAAATGAAGGAATGAGTTAATAAAATCCCCCATCTCTGGTCAGCAAGAGATAGTCCTGGATTCTTTTGACCTGTTGGAAATATGGGGTGAATTCAATATTTTAACCTCTATAATGGACTGAATTTTGTTCCCCCAAAAAGATATGTTGAAGTCTTAACCCTCAGTACCTCAGGATGTGATCTTATTTGGAAATATGGTCACTGCAGATGTAATTAATTAAGTTACAATGAGGTCATAAGGGAGTAGGTTTGGCCCTAATCCAATATGACTTGTGTCCTTATAAGAAGATGGCTGTGTGAAGACAGAGAGACACACAGGGAGAACACCATGTAATGACAAAGGCAGAGATTAGAGTTAGGTGCCTGTAAGTCAAGAAACACCAAAGATTGCCAGAAAACTAGGAATAGGCAAGGAAGAATTCCCCTACAGGTTTCAGAGGGAGCATGGCCCTGCCAACACCTTGATTTCAGACTTCTAGTCTCCAGAACTGTGAGACAATACATTTCTGTTGTTTTAAGTCATATAGTTCGTGATCCTGTGTTACAACAGCCTTAAGAAACTAATATGCTCTCTAAGTACATTTTAAATGTGAGCATAATTTCTACACACTTCTTTTCATTTTGATAATGATACATAACTCACTTCAATTAATGTTAACTTCCATAAAGTTTCTAAATGATATTTCCATCAAAGATTTCAAATAAATACTTCAAGTGTGGATGTCACTATTGACCAGAAGCACACTGACATAAGAAATGGAGTTATCAGAGCATTATTAAGGAGAGTCCCCTTCTTGCCTTGTACTGGACCATATACGGCATCAGTGACCAGAGTTAATGTAGTTAAAAAAAAAACAACTCTAAGGAGGTGTCATTTGCATACAGTAAAAATGAATCCACTTTAAGCATAAAGTTCAATGAATTCTGACCAATGGACATTCCATCTAATTATCAGCACAATCAAAATAGAGCACATTTTCATCATCCCAAAGGTTTCCTTGTGCCATTTCCCAATTGATCTTCCTGCCCCCATAGGCCCCAGGAAACTAGCGATCTACTCCTGCTCCCAATGATTAATCTTTTCTAGAGTTTCATACAAATGGATTCATACTCTTGCATCTGGCTTCCTTCTCTAAGCATTACCTTTTTAAGATTCATTCATGATGCTGCATGTATCAATAGTACACTTTTTATTGCTAAATAACATTCCATTGCGTAGAAATACAGCAATTTATATCCACTCACCTGTTGATGGACATTTGGGTTGTCCCCAGCTTTTGGCTGTTATGAATAAAGTTCCTATAAATATTCATCTACAGTCTTTGTGTTGACATATGTTTTCATTTCTCTTGGATAAATACTCAAGAGTAGAATTGCTGGGTCTTTGGGAAGTGTATGTTTAACATTTTAAAAAAATTGCTAAGCTGTGCTAAAGTGGTTCTCACCAAACCTTGATACTGTGTCTTTAAAATTTTGGCTGCTCTAATGCATGTGTATATTTTATAATTTTAATTTGCTTTTTCCTCAGGATTAATAATGTTGAATATCTTTCCTTGTGCTTATTGGCTATTTGTATATCTTTTTTTGTGAAGTGTCTGTTCAAATCTTTTGCTTAGTTTTTTTTTTTTTTTTTTTTTTTTAATTTTTATTTATTTATTTATTTATGGCTGTGTTGGGTCTTCGTTTCTCTGCGAGGGCTTTCTCTAGTTGCGGCAAGTGGGGGCCACTCTTCATCGCGGTGCGCGGGCCTCTCACTATCGCGGCCTCTCTTGTTGCGGAGCACAGGCTCCAGACGCGCAGGCTCAGCAATTGTGGCTCACGGGCCTAGTCGCTCCGCGGCATGTGGGATCCTCCCAGACCAGGGCTCGAACCCGTGTCCCCTGCATTGGCAGGCAGATTCTCAACCACTGCGCCACCAGGGAAGCCCCCTTTTGCTTAGTTTTTAAAATTAGATCACTTGTCTTCTTCTTATTGAATTGTAAGAGTTTTTTATGTAACCTGGATACAAGCCTCTATCAGATATATGTTTTGCAGATATTTTCTCCCAGTCTGTGGCTTGCCTTTTCATTTTCTTAGTGGTTTCTTTCAAAGAACAGCGGTATTTAATTTTGATGATGTCCAATTTATCATTTCTCTTACGACATACTTTTTGTGTTCTGTCTAAGAAATCTTTGCTGAAGTCAGACACTTTTTTTCTCCTATTTTTAAAAGTAGTTTTATAAATTTATCTTTTATGTTTAGGTCTCTGATCCATTTTGAGTTAATTTTTCACTTACGGTGTGAGGTAGGGGTCTGGATTCATTTCCTTCTTATAAGAACATACTTGTTCCAGCACCATTTTTTAAAATATCTATGTTTTCTCATTGAATTACCTCACCATCTTTGTCAAAAATCAATTGACATATATGTGTAAGTCTATTTCTGAACTCTCTAGTCTGTTTCATTGATCTGTATGATCTATTTAGCACACTGTCTTGATTTCTGGAACTCTATATTAAGTCTTGAAGTCAGGTAGAACAGTCCATCGATTTTGTCTTTCACTTTCCATACTGTCTTGACTATTCTAGGTTCTTTGCATTTCTATATAAATTTCAGAATCAACACATCAATTTCTTTAAAAAAAATGCTGAGATTTTGCTTAAGGTTGCATTGACTCTACAGCTCAATTTACTGAGATTTGACATCTTAACAATAGTAGGTCTTCTGATCCATGAATCTGATATGTCATTTATTTCAGTCTTCTTTATTTCTCTCAGCAATTCACACATTTTAAAATAGTTTTGTTAAAATTTATTTCTCAAAGAGGAACCCTAATTCTCCCCTTTGTGATTTGGGTCTTGCTGTACTCTGAGCAGAACAATATATGGACTATTGAAAACAAAGCAGAATCAAGAAAAATCAAACCATTTTGATACTGAGCATAAATAATTTCTCTCCCTTCCTCCATGTAACAATCATGTTCATAGAGTAAAATTGGATTCTTACCTATGCAGATGAAGATCACTTAAAGAGATAACTGTTTTCTTTACAGTTTGAGAAAAAATGACAATGACAGTAATTCACAGACCAATAAGGAAATAACCGTAGGCGTCTAAATTTTAACATAGTAGATAGGAATTTAGTTGATGATATAGTTTTCCTCCTTTGGTAACGTCATGAGCCCAAGGCCACATGACAACAACTGAAGACTTTATATGCTGGTTGTATGCTGAGATGATGCATAGTTGTAGATTATAGGATATTATAGATGGAAAGTTTATAGAGCAGATTATAGATTATAGACTGAGAGTCTATACGTAGGCTATAGATTATAGTAGATATACCCAGGATGTTTTATGTGTGGCCTAATTTAGATTTACTTAGATTTCATGATTTTGTAAATGTCAGGGAAAAGTATAGTCCACGATTTCTTTTTTTTTTTTTTTTTAATTAATAGCTACTCTATTTATTTATTTTTAGCTGTGTTGGGTCTTCGTTTCGTGCGAGGGCTTTCTCTAGTTGCGGCAAGCGGGGGCCATTCTTCATCGTGGTGCGGGGGCCACTCTTCATCGCGGTGCGCGGGCCTCTCACTATCGCGACCCCTCCCGTTGCGGGGCACAGGCTCCAGACGCGCAGGCTCAGCAGTTGTGGCTCACGGGCCCAGTTGCTCCGCGGCATGTGGGATCTTCCCAGACCAGGGCTCGAACCCTTGGCCCCTGCATTAGCAGGCAGACTCTCAACCACTGCGCCACCAGGGAAGCCCTAGTCCACGATTTCTTATCTGTAGTTCTGAAATCCAAAATGCTCCAAAAACCTCCAATTTTCAAAAGTAATATTTGATAGCAAAACCTGATCTGACCTAACCTTATCTAGTGCCTAAATCTGACCTAAACTCACATGAGGCTATTTTTGGCCTTTTCTACCATTTGGTGTGAATATTCAAACAATTCACTGCAGAAGTATTTATGCATTTGATTATGGGATGCTGTTGCATGACCTGCTGGGATGTTACATAATATGTGGTATACACACTATATTATCTTTCTAAAATCTGAAAAATTCTGGATTCTGAAATATATTTGGGCCCAAAGGTTTTAGATAAGTGTTTTGGATTGTGTATCTGATTACTTGTGTATCCTGATGTTATGCAGACAAGCTGTGGTGAATTTGCAGAATCAACTCTTTGGTCACACCTGATTTGCAAGCAGCCATGAAAGCGGGAACATAGAGCTCCTTCATTTTTGGCAGCCGAGACTCCATTCTGCCTTTCTAGTGGCATCTGGCTCCTTTTGGGGAATGGCCTCTTCCCTGTTGGGGGGGGCTAACCCTGGTGTCTTCTCGCACTATAGAAGCTGAAGGGGACAGAGCCTCCCTTTTCCTGCTCCAGTGCTGTCAAGTGTTGGGCATGTGTGACTGTTGGGCCAGATGTCCAGTCCTGCAACTCTTGGAGGAGTTGTGTAAACAATATGATGCACGAGTGAAAGACTCACACAGACACCATCCATCTCAGCAGCATGTGCCAACCAACATGTTCCTGTACCTGAGCCCTCTGGACTTATATTTTTAGCCTTGTCCCTAGCCCTCAGTACCTGTGAATGTGACCTTATTTGGAAGTTGAGTCTTTGTAGACATAAGCAAGTTGAGATAAAGACATACCAAATTAGAGCGGACCCTAGTCCAATTACTGGCATTGTTATAAGAAGAGACACACAGACACATGGTAAGAAGGTTGTGTAACAGGGGAGCCAGGAATTGGAGTGATCCATCCACAATCCAAAGAATGCCATGGATTGCCGGGAACCACCAGAAGCTGGAAGAGGCAAGGAAGGATTCTTCCCTAGAGCCTTCAGAGGGAGCATGGTCCTGCCAACACCTTGAGTTTGGACTTCTAGCTTTCAGAACTGTGAGATAATATATTTCTGTGGTTTTAAGCCACCGAGTTTGTGGTATTTTGTTATAGCAGTCCTTGGAAACTAATACATTGTCAAAAATTCTCTTATGGTTAAGTCAACCAGTATTGGTTTCAACTAGGCATTCTAACTAATATGCCAAGTAATAATCTACATACTTTTGTGTGATTCGTGTATGTTATAAATTATTTTTAAAAAAATTCTAAAAGGAGTATGTTTAGATAAAAAAGTTAATTTTCCTATCTGAAGTATCACAGGTACCAAGGCTAAAAGGAAAAAAGGAATTAAAAGCTCAGATATTCAGAGACACACTACACGGCCACTAAAATCCTGAAAGTTTCCAAAAAAAAATATTTTGTTGCTCATAGCAACAAATTAGTGAATAGCCAATTAGGGATTGCCTTGAAAATATATCAAAATAGGCTTTCCTTTACATAAGAGAAAGTCCTTATGTTATGATTGCTTTCTAAGATATATTACATTATGATAAACGATCATGTGCATTGTTTTGACAATCAGAGATTTTATGAATGAGAAACTGATTTGCCTGCAGTGATGAACTGAATTGTGAAAAAAGCATTAGCCATGATGATACTATTTAAATTTTGTTTAAGAATTATGTTACAGTTTTGCTTTCTTTCTAATCAGGAGCAAAAAAAGCAGCCGAAAGGCATTTATTTTGCAGTTAACAAGTATCTGACAGGTCTCATTAGAAGAACTCACTCTCAAATCCAAAGGTATAGGCTGGTTTGTTTCTGCTGTAACATGTTTACATGACCTCTCAGCTATAGTACAGAGATATCCTACTCCTGTTTTTAGCCATGTGCATGGGAGAATGTCACCAAGTTTCGCTATTTGTTCCCAGGTTCTGAGAGTGAAAGTGATGATTCTCAATAGTTTAAAGGCAGATGTGTAGCAATCAGGACCCTGGGCCTAAGGATCTGTGTGTCAGGCATGAAATGCTTCCTTGATTCATAGGAAATAAAACTCAAGGTGAATCAAAAATTATGACCACTTTCCTTCATTCATACCTGACCAAAAAAAACAAAAGAAAACAAAAACCCAACAGCTCTAATAACCTGTTGAGGAATAAAGAGTTCAAGGTGAAGAAATATTACTAATGGGCATGGTAAGATTCACACATAACTTCCAGGGAGCTCTGTTGGGGCTTGAAAGTGCAATGATGCCATATAGTTAGGGTGTCCCATGGGGAGGCTGGCTGGCTGCTTGCCAAATAGCCTCCCAGTCTGGCACTTCCCTTGATGAACTGAAAGTAGAGCCCTCAGATTTGCAGGCTCTGAAATTTGATGATCTGTTCCTTGTGAAGAGACTTCATGAACCCAGCTCACATGAGCCTATGTAAACCAGAATGCCGATTTACTTAATTAAAATATAAAATATAATCGTGAGAAGACCAGACAGGTTGGTTTTCTCACAAGCAAAGAGAAATCTAAATGAGAATCCAAATTGTAATGAGAAAGACACTAATACATATGGAATCAGGACATGGGAGATTAGCTGTGTGAGTCAAATTTGAAAGGACTTGCTAACTTGAGGCATCCACCTCCACAAACAGAGACCCGATGGGCTGATAGCCTGGGAACCTGGTCTTCTAGCCCATGGCAGCACTGGCCACCCATTGCCAGCTCCTCTACTTCTGACGCCCCATTCTCCAACTTCCAGTCTGACCACTCTCCTTCTGAAAGGCTGCTTCCTTCTCTAGATGTTTCAATGCCATTGGTAAAGCAGCTGCTTTTGACATCCGCTCAGCACCCTGATCTTTAGACTAGAAGAATCTTCTAGTCATCTAGTAACACATTATTTACCTAGAAATTGATTTTATATCATGTAATATTTAAAAGAGTCCAACTTAATACATTCTGGTTGGGAGGAAATCTTCCATTTGCCCTGTGTACCCTCCACAGACATTGGGATCCTGAAAATGTCTCTGCTTCTTCTCATTGCACACGAGGGGACTAGACTGTGAACATAACTAGGAGTTACTTGAGAACTGAGGGTAAGTCTCACTGATGTGCACCTGGCCCATGGTGAATGTTTGTTGAGTGAATGAGTGTGAGGGATGAGTGCTGTCGTTGACCTGTTTTGAATTTGACTTGCCGTGAAGTAGCAGAGTGTGTTGATCCATAGAGGTTTTCCTGCCCATCACTTTCCAATAACCAGAGATTTTTAAAATTAAATCAAAACTTGACTAATGGGCTTCCCTGGTGGCGCAGTGGTTGAGAATCTGCCTGCCAATGCAGGGGACACGGGTTCGAGTCCTGGACTGGGAGGATCCCACATGCCGCGGAGCAACTGGGCCCGTGAGCCACAATTACTGAGCCTGCGCGTCTGGAGCCTGTGCTCCGCAACGAGAGAGGCCGCGATAGTGAGAGGCCCGCGCACCGCGATGAAGAGTGGCCCCCGCTCGCCGCAACTAGAGAAAGCCCTCGCACAGAAACGAAGACTCAACACAGTCATAAATAAATAAATTAATTAATTAAAAAAAAACTTGACTAATGAGTAACCTTTCAAGCTCCTATTGTGCCAGATGTATGCAGTTCACAGTGAAGAAGGGCACTGACCCTTTGAATCTGCTATCTCATTTGAATAATTTAGACTATTTTCTTTTTTTTTCTAGGCAATTTAGGCAAAAAAGGAGGACCCTACTCCTCCAAAGGATGGTCAATAATTGCACCTATGAGTCAATGACACATTTTATCCTGCCATTTTCCTTTATTGAACGATCTTACTGGTCTCTTTAAGATGTGAGTCCATTAATCGACACATTTGTTGGGTGCCTTTTATGTGCAGGGCGTTGCAATAATTATAGTGGGTGGTACAAATAATTATCATATGTTCTCTACCTTGGGACATCTTCCATATGAGTTGGAAAGCTAACGTCTATATAATAAAGTTAGTTCTTATTACAAGGCAGTACTGATAAATATAAAAGAGATGGAAGAGACCTCAGAAACCATAAGCATTTATACATAACAACTCTCCAGTGGGGAGCCTGGAGCATTTTTCAGGAGCTTCATAAAAACTTTGTTTTCTTCTCACTTTAACTTTCTCTTGTTCACAAAAAGAAAAATCATTTAATTATCTTATGTTTAAAGCTATGCTACTTTCGTGGATGATGTAATATATTGCAAACTTTTGAGCCAAGTATAATGGCCAACTTCTCTAATTGCACTCTCTGCTTAGGGCTTTTATATACTAATGACCCCCAGATTCATCTCTCCAGCACTGCCTTTCCTTTCACCTTCAGACATAACGTTCAACTGTCAACTTTACACCTGCACTTAGTTGTATTCTACTAGGCATCTCAAACCTAATATATCCAAATCAGAATTCTAAATTTCTACTCCATCCCATTCTTCACCATAATCTCAAGCCCCAAGCTTCCTCAGCTCTGTGAATGGTACTGCCGCTAGATCAAGTCAAAAACCTAGAAGTCATTCTTGAGTTCGTTTTCCTCCTCACCTTTCTTCCTCCTTGCTCGTCCAATCTATCCATAAATCCTCTGGGTTCTAGCTCCAATTATACACCTTATCTATCCACTTCTACCACTCTAGTTCAAGCTACCATCATTTCTTTTTTATTTTCTTTAAATCTCTTAATTTTTTTTTAACAAAACAGAAATAGACCCACAGACATGGGCCATTGTTTTATTTTTATTTTATTTTTTTAACAGTTAAAGAAGTTTATTTATTATAGGACTTCTCAGAGCCTTTATCTTGGTGGTGTTCATCATGGATCTCCCAGAGAAACGATAATTCTGTAACCTCTTAATTTTTTTATTGTGGTAAATATACTTAAAAGTCACCATTTCAACCACTTTTAAGTGTAAAGTTTAGTGGCATTAAGTACATTCACACTGCTGTGAAACCATCACCATCATCCATCTCCAGAAATATTTCATCTTCCTACACTGAACTTCTGTACCCATTCAATAATAACTTTCCATTTCCCCTTTCTACAGCCCCTGGTAACCACCATTCTACTTTCTGTTTCTATGAATTTGACTATTCTAGGTACCTCATATAAGTGGAATCATACAACACCTTTTGTGTCTGGCTTATTTCACTCAGCATAATGTCCTCAAGATTCATCCAGGTGAGAATTTCCCTCCTTTATAAGGCTGAATAAGAATCCATTGTATGTATATATCACATTCTGCTTATCCATTCATCCATCGATGGACACTTGTGTTGCTTCTGCCTTTTGAATATTGCGAATAATGCTGCTTCTTGCCTGATCTTTGTTTCCTCTCTTTTCCCCTAAAATCTATTTGCCTCATACAGCCAGAGTAATCTTTTAAAAATGTAAATCAGATCATGTCACTTCTTTGTTTAGTATCTTCCGATGGCTTCCAATTGCACTCAGTGAAATCTGAACACCTCACCGCACAGTCTTTTCTCTGTCCATGTACTTCACTCTCCTTCCCTGCTCACTATATCTGGCCACAGGCCTATTTGTCATTTTCAAACAGAACAGGCTTCCCTGTCTTAGGGCTTCACCCATGCTGTCCCTTTGCATGGAATGCTCAGCCCCTTCTCATCCAGGTCTTTGCTGTATCAACTTCTTTGGGCATATAATGTAAAGTGCCCCCTCTCCCAACCATGGTGCTCTTTGTTGTTTTTGTTTTTTTTAATTTATTTATTTTTATTTTATTTTTGGCTGTGTTGGGTCTTCGTTTCTGCGCGAGGGCTCTCTCCAGTTGCGACAAGCGGGGGCCACTCTTCATCGCGGTGCGCGGGCTTCTCACCGCCGCGGCCTCCCCTGTTGCGGGGCACAGGCTCCAGACTCACAGGCTCAGTAACTGTGGCCCACGGGCCCAGTTGCTCCGTGGCATGTGGGATCTTCCCAGACCAGGGCTCGAACCAGTGTCCCCTGCAATGGCAGGCAGATTCTTAACCACTGTGCCACCAGGGAAGCCCCATGGTGCTCTTTGTTACATCTCCCTATTCTCTTTTCTCCATAGCACTTATCACTATTGAAAATTAACATGGTTATTTATTGGTTTATTTATTTATCTTCTGTTTCCCCATTATAGTATGTGCCACTACTGACCTGCGGATAGGATAATGCCCAGTGTGACTGGCTGAACTGAAAAGTGGCGAATTCAACAATTTGAGTGAGTTAGCTGCTTCTTTCTACTCCTCTCTGGTGTGGTATGTTAATTTTCCAAATGCAGAACCTAGACATTTGTAAAAGGGCACATCGTACTTCAGTTATTGAATGCTTTCTGTGATTACTGTGCCTAGACTATTTGTTACTGCCAGATTGAGACCAAACATTTGAAAATTAAGTATGCCCCTTAGAAGTACTTAAGCGTAACAGATCAATATATTTGGAGAGACATGTCAAAATCAGTGTGTAATTTGTATTCAATGACTGTGGACACTCATAGGTGGTACCTGTAGATCCTTGCTGTTACTGATCACATACTGCTGTCAGGGGAAAGAATTGTGCACACACTCTTAAACTGTGTACATGTATTTACATATTGTTTATCTGTATTGTAAAATATTGAATAATATTGGTAAAATTGGTAAACAATAGTAAATATTAGTACAATTAAGTTTTTCTTTGTTGCAATTGGAAAATAGAGGTTCTGATATACTTTTCCTACATAGCCTCTGGGATGAATGCCTCTCGCTCTTGAATCCACTGGCCTAATCATGAGCCATGACTTGTGTCAATAGCAAAGCTCTCTTCACTGTCACTGATCAATCTTCCATTGGTGTACTTTGTGGGGAATAGACCAGTTTTGCTGCTGGTGTCTCTCCTTGAAAAGCATGGAGAACGCTCTACAGTCTCTGGTATGTTCTACTACTTTTTTTGTTGAGTGAAGTATTAATATTACAGACTTAATTTTCTTCATACTCTCCTGCTGGATATAATAGCCTTTGCTTTTTTTCTCTTTTTCTTAAATCAAAGGAGCCTTGGTTTTCTTTTCTTTTTTTAAATTGATATATGGTTGATTTACAATATTATGTAAGTTTCAGAGCTTTGGTTTTCCAGTATGACACTAGGCAAGGTTTTTATACAGTCTATCAGTGATTCAGATATACTTCCACTGGATAATGTTCAGCTCATACTTTGCCTTACTCATAAGTTATGTAGAGAAATTTGGCTTTCAGAACAAGAATGTTTTATATTGAAGAGACTAGTTGAAAGAGACATATGTATTTTGCCCATTGTTTATAAATTTATTCTAATAAATATGATTAGCTTTGTTAAAGAAATAGAGGAGTATAAAGGGCATCTTCTTCTTATTGAATTGTCCTGTAAGTTGCTAAGGTTTGGTGAAAGTCAAGGTGTTTTGGGATGTTTGGGATAGCAATTGTCATTTGCTCAATGAATTGATTTTCCAGTTATGTTCTTTTTAAAATTAAAAGAAAAAAATTATATTCTTCACCTCATAGCATTTCAATTATCACTCTGTGTGCAGATTGTCTGAATAATTTTCTCCAAATTGAAAACTTCCTTTTTCCATAAGTTTTTGGAAGTGGGTCTTGCCATTTCAAGTAGAGGAAGGGAAGAAAAAGCAAAGCTGCCTTCATGAGAGGCCAGGTCTATTCTTGGCTTTGTCCCTTGTTAGTGTTTGACCTCCAGCAGGTCACTTCACGCCTCTAGTGTGGCTGTTATCTTATCAATAATAGACACAGTAATTCCTGTTCCTTTACGCATTTTCAGGAAGTGCCTTCGCTCTGTAGGAAGATGCATGGAAATGACTGTAGAAGTGAAGAGGTTTTGCCATAAAAGTTGCTCACCTGTGAAGAACCACTATTCAAAGTAATTTCACCTTTTAAAGGCTCACTTTCTTTGTTTTATCTACTGTTATTTTTATCCCTATTTTCAAATGAACTTTATTTTCTAATAGTTTTAGATTTATAGAAAAATTGTGAAGATAGTACAGAGTTTCCATGTATCCCATGTCCAGTTTCCTCTTTTATCAGCATTTAAGATTAGTATTTTATCCATATTTTTAATCACTAAAAAAAAAATACTATTCTATATCCTCGAGGTCCAAAAAATAAATGGGAGATGTCCTGCTTCATTTTCTGTGATCTCAGCTTCCCTTCCCCACCGCAATGGGAAACAGTATATTTGCTGTAAGTAACAGTGTATTTGCTTATGGCATTCTTGGCTCCAAATACAGAAAAGCCTGACTCAACTGGCTTAAATAGTAAAGAAAATTTATTACCCAGATAACAGGAGATGTGGCAGTTCCAATTCAGGGACTCAGTGACGTCCTCAGTCAGGCTTTTCCCATGTTTCTGCCTCCTCATCCTCAGGGGGCTGGCTTGTCTGCAGTCTAGCACTGCTCCTGGTTGCCAGATGGCCACAGCAGTTCATGCATCCCATCCAGATACAACTACAACCAGCAGAAGAGGGACTGTTTCTTTTGTGATTCTTGATCAGCAAAGAAGGCCTTTTCCAGAAGCCCTTCAGCTTTTGGTCCAATTGCATCATATGTCTATGCCTATACCAGTCACTGGTAAGAGAAGGAAGGTGCTGGGAGTGGCTTAGAGCAATCATGATGTGCCTCTTAGGGTTGGGGCTGGGGTTCTCTTCCTCTGAGGAAGTATACAGCCTAGGGGACAGTGGACATAAGCAAAAGTAATGCTGGGGTTGGTGGTGTGGTGACTGTCTGGTGGGTAGGCAATTAACAAAGGCAACTACCACAGATATTACTACATTTGCATAAGAATGGTGAGTGGAAGAAATTTAAATAATAAAATAACAAACACAATATTTGCTTATTACAAAGCAGGTGTTAGTCTAAGATAGAAATGGGATTCTGTACCTAAATAATATCATCAAGGCCTTTTCTAACATGCTTTGAAGTAATGAAGATTTGGGGACATAGTATGGTTATTAGGGGCCTTTAAAATTTGCAAAGCTGCCTATTTTACAGATACTGAGACAATATATGCCTAATAAATATTTGTTGTGTTGAATGAATATTTTGTCCAAGGCAGTGAAGCACGATATAGTTTTCCTTTTTGCTTGAATATGATTTACTCTTCTAAATTTTGACTTTAAACAACATGTACATATTTCAAGCAGAGTTAATATAGATAAGTTAACGTATTATTATTTTATAGATAGTAAATTGAATCAGGGGAAAGTTTAACTTATAAACTGTCAAAACATTACCAACATTTGAAGAACAAACTCATTTGAAATTATTATCCATTTAAAAAAATTTACACTTATATGCTTTTGTTGTTTATTGAGGTATAATTTACAGAGTTTTTTGGTGCAGAGTTCTATGATTTTTTTTTTTTTTTAAATAAAGCTTTTATTTATTTATTTATTTATGGCTGTGTTGGGTCTTCGTTTCTGTGCGAGGGCTTTCTCTAGTTGTGACAGGAGGGGGCCACTCTTCATCGCGGTGCACGGGCCTCTCACTATCGCGGCCTCTCTTTTTGCGGAGCACAGGCTCCAGACGTGCAGGCTCAGTAATTGTGGCTCACGGGCCCAGTTGCTCCGCGGCATGTGGGATCTTCCCAGACCAGGGCTCGAACCCGTGTCCCCTGCATTGGCAGGCAGACTCTCAACCACTGCTCCACCAGGGAAGCCCAAGTTCTATGATTTTTGACAAATGTATACAGTGTGCAACCACCAGGATTAAGACAGTGATAGTCAATTTCCTCCCCTCCACTTTAATCCCTGGCAATCACTTCTTTGATTTCTGTCCCTATAGTTTTGACTTTTCTAGAATATTATAAAAATGGCATATACAGTATATAGTCCTTTAAGTCTGGCTTCTTTACTCAGCATTATGCTTTTGAAATTTTTTAATGTGTGGTGAGTATCTTTTGTTGGTTCCTATTTATTGCTGATTAGTATTCCATTGTATGGATGTACCACAGTTTGTTTACCTATTCATAAGTTGGTGGACATTTGGCTTGTTGCCAGCTTTTGGCAATTATAAATAACATTACTGTAACTGTTCCTGGAAAGGTTTTTTTTTTAATGAAAACACTTGTCTTCACTTCCCTTGGGTAAATTGCTGTGTTATATGGAATGTATTTAATGTTATAAGAAACTGCCAAGTTTTTTAACTAAGAGGCTATACCATTTTGCATTTCCACCAGCAAGCAATGTGTGAGTTTCAGTTGCTCCACATCTTCTCTCAACATTTGGTAATGTCAATTTTTTAATTTGAGCTATTTCAGTAGGTGTGTAGTGGTGTATCATTGTGATTTTAATTTGTATTTTCCTAATGATTAATGATGCTGAACATCTTTTCATGTGCTCACATGGCATAGTCCTTCATTGGTGAAATGACTGTTCAAATATTTTCCTGATTTTTTTTTATTGAGTTTTTTTTTATTATTATTGAGTTTTCAGAGTTTTAAAAATATTCTGGTTACAAGTTCTTATTAGATAGGATTCACAAATATTTTATCCCAGTCTGTGTTTTATGCTCATTATGTTCATTTTCTTAACCATGTCTCTAGGAGATGAATCAATTTTTAAGATTCAAATTTGTATGTCCTAGGTCTGGGAGAAAGGAAACCAATTTGTTTATGCCTACTTGAAGATTGCTTACATGCAGGGTTAGCTAAAATGCCTTTCCAAAACCCAAAAGGCCATGATAATTTTTATAATAGATTTTTCTCTGATATCCTAAAAAAATGTGAAGCAGCAATAACATTAAGGCTAAAATTATGAATTATGTTAGTTACAACATTCATAATTTTTTATCCTATAGGTTTGCCGCATGATTACTACATGAAACAGAAAATTAAGCTATAGAACAATGTTCATGAACTTTTCCTTATGGCTCATTATAACACTGTTATAAGGTCAGAAGAACTAAAAAAAAAGAAAAAAATTACCAAGAGGGATTGCCAATGAGCCACTGGGATAACGTTAATTAAATAGAATATTAAGTCAATACTTTTTTTTTTTTTACAATATTTGGAAATTTTACTCTACTTATTGAGATAGGCTAGGATGATGCTGTGGTAACAACCCCCAAATCTTAGTAGCTAAACACATAAAAGTTTACTTCTGGCCCCTATTGGGGGGGGGGTGGTGGTGCTGGTGTGTAGGTTGCTCTATTTAATCTCTCAGAGCTCACGAGGGTAGAGACTCAAATTCGGTTGGGTGGTACAGTAGGGGAAGAGAGAGAATGGAGAATCCTGCAGGCTTTTCACTGCCTCACTGACAGAGGTCTTATCCACTTACACTTCATTAGCCAGAATTGGCCCTGTGTAATCACGAAGGGGCTGGAAAGTGTAGTCTCCTGTACATTCAAGAGGTCAAGGAGAATATTGGTGAGTGCTAGCAATGTTTATCATATTTCCAAAAATAACATAAAAGATAAATTATAACCACCTTATTTAAATTAGACGTTTTGAGACAGCCTTATTACTTACTTGCTGGAAAACCTTGAACTAGTTACTTAACTTCTGCGAGCCTCAACGACCTCATCTAGAAAAGGGGTAATAATGATAGCTAACATTTATTGAGTGTATACTAGGGGCCAAGATCTGTTATAAGTACTTGACATATATATAATGCTTTAATTTTTTACAACTCATATGCAGGAGGAACTTATTACCACCATTGTTACAGATGAGGCAATCGGGGTACCAGGAGCCTAAGGAATTTGCTGATTCAGAAGGTTCATGAGACTTGGTTCTGATTGGAACCCAGGCATCTGGTGCCAGTGCCGCTAGGCTTCATGACTAGGCTATACCTCCTCTTTTGTAGGTAATCATACCTGTTTGAATTAGATGTGTATTAATTAGATTAATTAGATGTGTATTGCACAGTAGGTGCAATCCTTGTCATTATAAATATTTTAGATGTGCTGGCAAAGACAGAAAGAGAAATTTGGCTAAGGTATTCAACTGAATAATCCAGTGAAAATGCTATTGTTTTATGGGGGTGTGGAATGGAGAGGGAGATGGGAAGGGTTATCCCCAAATGATTGTGTATCTGGCTAAGTTTCTACCCACAGTTCTCTAAGGGGGCCCTTTGCTCTCTATAACATTTTTCATTTTGATCTCAGTATTGACAATGATGTCCCTGGAGATTTCAGTTCTGGCATAGACACCTGACATATTTTCAGAGTTCTACAAAATAATGAATTTGATGGGGGTGCTGCAGAATAAATTGCTGGGTTCATCTCCTCTCTGAGGGCAAGTAGCTTCCATCCTAGCCCTCTTAGAGTTTCATATTGCTTAGGGATCAGTGTTTCTGGGTATGTCTTGAGCAACCAGTAACTTTGGTAGATATTTCATTCAAATCCTCCCACTGTGCATATAAGAAATCACCAAGAATCCTGTTCTAGGAATTCAAAAGATCCCTCTGTCAGTTAGGAATGCTTTTGGGTGCAAGTAACAGAACACCTAAGGGGTGATTGTTGAAACAAGAGGAGTTTGGCAGTGCTGACCCAGACTCAATGGCTCCATTACTTCTGTCTCTGGTGGTTTCTTAGCCTTTTCCTCACAGTCACAAGATGGCTACTGAAGCTCCAACCACCCCACCCTTATACCAAAAGGAAAGTGATGGCAGAAAATGGGCTTTCCTTTTATCAGGGAAGAATAGTTTTCTCTGAAACCTCACAGTACATGTTTCCTTACTGCTCACTGGTTACAATGGTGTTGCATGCTCATTATTGGACCAGTTCACCATGTGTTGGGATAAAGCATCTTCCTCCAGTTCTTGATAAAAATTGTATTTTGCTAGAAAGGATAAAGGAGTGCGTGTGTGTGTGTCTGTGGGTAGGCAATAAATTTTGTTTGCTACATTGCCCTTCTCTCTCCTATAGGCACCCAGGAACAGATCACTCCCTATATGGATTTTCATTCTGAGAGCCTATTGGCTGCTTTGGAATTGATCCCAGAACCATACTGGGTGGTAACATTGGACTCCCCACCCAAGATGGGGAGGGTCAATCAGACTGTCTTTGGCGAGCCTCCAGCACATGGGGAGTTATGGTTCCTATAGATACCCTTCTTCATCATATCTCCAGCTATACCAACCAATGCTTATGTGCTAGTTAGAATGAATGAAGTGACTATTTTGGTGATTCTGTGTTAATTTGACTTCAAAGAGTTGCAAACATAGATCAATTTTAGGCAATAACCAGATCAAGCCATTTCAGGACAGTTTGTATCAGTCTTCATGTTTTTAACAAGATATGATGCCAGGTTGAGTCCAATGCAAATTCATTTGAAATTTTCAAGTTCAGTTAATGAAGGCGTCTAGATTATCTTTAGACCACACAGCCTGCTGCGCTAAAATGGGCCCATTGCAAAGTTATTCTCAAGGGCTGTTACTTCTGTTCCGCCGAACTTTTACTGTTTGTGAGTAAAAAGGGATGATAGTATTTTTGCTCTTCAAGTCTCCCTTTCATAACTTATGCGACGCATCAGCCAGAGTAGGGGCCACTGAGGGCACCATGAAATTTTACAGTGCACCCATCAGTTTCCTTTCAGTTGCTCTTACTCCACAGTTGAGGTTGGAGGTGTGGAAGGGGCATCACCAGGGAAGCCCCCGACATGCATGGCTTGGTATCTACTCTGCCGGCGTTTCATGAGATGCTACTAACCAACTACGAAAAGACATTCTCTGGGTGTTGATCACAGGTTAGTCTGGGTAGATGACACTACAATTTAATTTTCATGATTGGTATGCATTTAAATATTTTAATATTTATTTTTTTAAATTGTATTTCAGTTTTCAGAAAACATAAGACTACGGAGAAAGAGATCATCCTCTTCAGGATAAGCATTTTTTTCCAAGTTTCCTTTATTGTTGTTAAGTAAATAAATAACTTCTACAAGACTCATAGCCCAACTGGTTAACTCCTCTGTCCGCGGGCACAGGAGCACTTCTTCACCTGGCAGGGATGCTGTGAAGCGTGGTTAATTGTTTGCAAAACGATCCCAAGCTCCCCGATGAAAGCAGCCACACTTCCCATGCCCGTTGTTACTGTTACAGTGTTCTCTGCTGCCAAGGAGAATTGGATCTAGAATCTGCCTGGATTTTTTTAAAAAATAAATTTATTTATTTATTTATTTATTTATTTATTTATTTATTTATTTAGGCTGTGTTGGGTCTTTGTTGCTGCGCGCGGGCTTTCTCTGGTTGCGGCGAGCGGGGGCTACTCTTCGTTGCGGAGCGCGGGCCTCTCATTGCGGGGGCTTCTCTTGCTGCGGAGCGCGGGCATTGAAGAAGACTGCCTTGTGTTCAGAGAGGAGCACATCGGTGCTCGTTCAGCTGTCGGACAATTGTTCAGCTTGCCTGTGATCTGATTAGGTTTACCTTTAGGGGTGGGGCGCTAGCCAAAGTCGGGTCTTTTACCAAGCTGCCTCCAATAGGGTCACGAACATCAATCAGAGGAAGAATCCAGGAACAAACCAGTCATTTCCCCAAATTCCTTTTTGCTTCGCTTTTTTTGTTTTTTCAGAGATCAAATTCAAACAGCATTTTATGCTTTCTTTCACTGAACTAACAGTAGCCTGGAGAAGGTATTTCAATCCCTTTATAGAAACTTCTTCTATAAAGTGCACTTTCCGGGGCTCATCTGGAGCACACTGCTGGTTTGGGCCTTCAACTGGACCTGGAAGTGCTGGCTGGTCCCTGTGTTGTGCTGTCTCCAAAGTCGTATTTATGGCAAAGGCTACGGGAACTATCCAAAGAAACATGGGCCTTTGTTATACCGTAGAAACTAACACATTTGTAAAGCAATTATACTCCAATAAAGATGTTAAGGGAAAAAAAGAAAAAGAAAAAGAAAAAAAAACACACAGAATAACATGGACTCTGCCTCTGAGCTCTTCCGGAGCAGAGGAATGTTAAGTGAGACATCCATCTGCAAAAACAGTTGACTAAATATGCCCACTGCCTGTCCCTGAACTTTAGGAAAAATGGTTTATACTAAATGAGTTTTAGAAAAGCAATAAAAGCCAAGCTATCCACCTTATACTGATTTCTATATTAACAGAGAAAACACACATTTTTAATGGTGCATATCATTTATTAGATGGATCATTCTATGGTAGTAATATTATCAATAACCATATCATGTATAATACAACTGTATGGTACCAGTTTTGTTAGATCTCTGATGTACGATGTATTAGGTACTAACCTTATTTAATCCTCACAATAGTCCTATGTGATAGGTATTTTGATGTTACAGTACAGTTGAAGAAATTGAAGATTTTACAGCTCAGTTATTTGTAAGTGGAGAAGCAGGGATTCCAACCTGTTGTCAAAGCGTGTGTAAGTCACAAGGTTCTACTGGGTACAGTTCTAGAACATGATATACTAATCATTATTGGTAATGATCAGAAAAATTCATGATTTACTATTCATTTAAATATTATTGTTATAGGAACAGAAGATGATAAACATAACATCTGTGAATTTTTTTTTAACAGAAGAAAAATAAAATGAAAATGTAAATCAGCTGGGGGAAAAAATGTCTTAAAACTGTTTCCAAAATCATTCTTAGTGGCAAATCCTTAGGCTAAATGGCAATGTATAGAAACTGAATGCTGGGAATTCCCTAGTGATCCAGTGGTTAGGACTCCACGCTTTCACTGCTGAGGGGCCCAGGTTTGATCCCTGGTCAGGGAACGAAGATCCCGCAAGCTGCGTGGCATGGCCAAAAAAAAAAAAAAAAAAGAAAAAGAAAAAGAAACTGAATGCCACCAAATGATAAGGATTTTAGGTTACTAAAGTGCAAATAAAATGGGAATTATTTCTGTCAAAGCAAGAGCTGATTTCTACTACAGAGATTAGGGAATCAGGGACAGGGCAAAAACAGTACGGTTCAGAATGTTTATTTAAAAATATACCATGATCCTTTACTTTGTAAATACTAAACATAACTTAGGTATTGGAAGTTCCTTCCAGAATAAATTATTAACCCCATGGTGGAAAGGACAGTGGGCAGGTGGCTAGGAGGGACAGATTCTAGTCCTGCCTCCAATTAGCTAGCTCTGTGACCTTGGACAAGTCACTTGACCTCTCCAGACTTCAGTTTTTTCACCTGTACAGTGAGGTCTCTGGTCCCTTCCAATTCTAAAATTCTCAGAGTCTGAGTCAAACTTATCTCATCTTTGCTAATGGCTCAATTTTACTTTCCACACACCTCTTAGGGAATTGTCAGGGAACCAACCGAAAATGCAATTCAATTCTCACATGAGTTTCTTTGCTCACTCCACGCCTCCAAGCTGCTGCTGCTGTTTTTAACCCCTTTGTCATTGGGAAACACTTTCAAGGATAGTGGGGAAGCAAGTAAGATGAAAATAATTTACCAAAAGACCGAGTTTTACATTTACATGCAATGCACTTATGTCCACTTTGCCATCTCTTTCGTTGTTCTGCTTTTCGATTACCCTCTGTTAGTCTGGAATGCTTTTTTTTTTTTCATTTACCACAAAATCCTTTTTAAAAAATTGTAACTTGGAAAACCAGGATGGATTCTTCTATTCAAATTAGCAAGGAACAAAATATTTTTAGATTTTTACCTACTAATTTTCCATGTGCAATGATTGTCATTATTTTAGCTGACAGAATTAATGAGCTGATTCAATTAAAAGGATTTCGGAAAATCATTTATGGCTTAATGGTAAGTATATTAACAAAACCTCCATTACCATGTACAGCATACCTATCTCTTGCATCCTTGAAAATATTTTAACATTTCTTTTTGGGAGCATATTTTAAAACAAACATAACAAGTATACAATAACTACTTTACAAAAATGCCCTGCACTAAGGAGGAAATTGATACCCAAATGATATAAAGACCATGAAAGAGAAGGAAGGCACAGTCTGCAGCTGACCTTGAAACCCCAAGCCTGTTTTTACCGGGAAAACAAACAAACAAGAAAACTAAAAAACTAAGGAGTATGTGAGACCATCTAATAGGAGACAATCCTCAAATCTCAAGATCCTCACGCAGAGCCCAAAATATAGAGACCCAATGTTTTTCATCAATAATGTCATGTAACTTGTAGGCATTTACTTTACTGAGAGCAATAATTATCTGTGGCCTTCTAAAGTGTTTATCTTGAGTTTTTAAATCATATTTCTATTGAAATATTTTGCTTATATGAATTACTAAACAGATCTCAGCCATGGACAGATGTTATTTCACTTGATGTTATAGAACCAGTGAAAAATGTTACTGCTTATTTTATTATTCAGGCCCATGAACAAGATTATGAGTTCTGTTCCAAACGCTTAGAATGTATTTATACTTGCACTAAACATGAATGACCTAGGGTGGGAATTGAAACTATGTGGCATCTATGTGATCACTACCCTCTCCAAAGATGAGTGCCCATAATTGATCACAACCCTATTTCCCGCTGAGCTGAACTCAGCCTCAGAATCCTTCTCTACAGCAGTGGATGCAGCTACCACAAGCAAATAGAAAACTATTTGCTGCCTGAAGTCTAGAAGTAAAATATCTTATTAAAAGACCCATAGGTTTGCCTCTTTCCTTATTACACTGTAATTGTCCTCCCTGAAATTTTCAAATCTTTTGTTTTCATTTTGACAAGTAATGATTTATTTCTCAAAAAAATGATCATTTGGGACTTCCCAGTGGCACAGTGGATAAGAATCCGCCTGCCAATGGAGGGGACATGGGTTCGAGCCCTGATCCGGGAAGATCCCACATGCCGTGGAGCAACTAAGCCCGTGCGCCACAACTACTGAGCCTGTGCTCTAGAGCCCGCCAGCCACAACTACTGAGCCCATGTGCCACAACTACTGAAGCCCGCGTGCCTAGAGCCCGTGCTCCGCAACAAGAGAAGCCACCGCAATGAGAAGCCTGCGCACCACAACGAAGAGTAGCCCCCGCTCGCCACAACTAGAGAAAGCCTGCATGCAGGAACGAAGACCCAATGCAGCCAAAAATAAATAAAATTAAATCTTAAAAAAAAAAAAAAATACCATTTATTGCACATTTTTGAATTTCCCACAGCACCTCAAACACTTCTAAACACACACTGGGGACTCTATAAATACTTGTGTCTTGAAGAGCCTAAATGCTAGAAATACAAGATGGAAACATCCCACAGAGCCAAAGAGGACCCAATCGCAGTGACGTCTGTCCTGGGCTTCAGTTCTCTCCAGACACTCACAGAAGGAATCACACACCAAAACGGCCCCAACAAATTAAGTCCCGGAGAGCAAAGGAGAAACATGGAAATTCCAGTTCCTTTTGTGTTATAAGTTTTCAAAATATGAGGAAATATGCCAAATGCCTTTGATAATATACTCTGAATTAATGACTAACAGGGAAATGCCCCCTGAGCAGTTCATGGACAGTGTCTCTCCCAAGTCAGATCCTGTTGGCAAATGACCAAAGAACCCTTGTCTCCTGAGCCAGCAGACACTTCTACGGCCAGGAAGCACTGTGACATCAACTCAGCATTATAAAAGTGAGCAATTAAAAGCACCATTTGCAGTTAATCTAATAATTCCACTGAATATCCCCAAACCTGTGTACAAAACATATTTGATTTGGGGCCCTGACTTGATTTTAGGGTAAACTGTTTCTTAAATAGAAATAGAAATATAAAGATAAGCCTTAAGCCTTTTTTTTTTAAAGAGAAACAAAGATAAGATTTTAAAATGTTTGAGTTAATTTAGCAATATACTGGATGAACAATAAGGTACTTAAGGCTCAATTTAAGGCAAATGCAATGAAAGAACATGAATTCCCCTTAAGACTAAGTATCAAATAGTCTGGTTGATGAAACTGCTGTATTTCAGGTTTTGAGGGTTTCTAAAGTAATTAATTCTCTAATTAACACCAAAATATATGATGCTTTTCTCCGATTCCAATACATATACCCAGTTTTCAGCTGAAGAAAATGAGAAAGTTAAAATTAAAAGGGCTCAATTATTTCTTTAATGCAAGCAAGTGAGAACATATTTAATATAAATTTAACAGTCATTCATTTGCGTGTTCAACATTTATTGAACACCTGCTCTGTGCCAGGAACTCTGTTAGCTACTAGGGGTTAGAGCAGTGAACAAGATATAGTTCCTACTCTATGGAGCTTACAATCGAGTCAGAAATCTTGCCATTAAACAACTACAGAAAGAAATATGTCAACAATTGAGATAAATGTGGCACAATCAAATAAAATGCGCTTGTTTACAACTTTCGGTTTACTTACGAAACTATGGTTTCCTACAGAGGTCGTTTGGATTATGTAAATTTTGATTTGCCCTATAAAAGAAATTTCAATTAAAATTAAAAGATAGAGTCTACTACAGATAAACTCAATTGTAATTTCGGGTTGTATCTGTGTTGAATATAAAAATAACAAAGGCATTTTTCTTTTTTTTTTAAAGAAAAAAGTGCTAGCTATTCTAGAAATACTTTTAACGGAGGCTGTTTCCAGGGGAATTCATGACTGTTTTAGGTTAACGGTTGGTGGCTTCATGTTCAGGCCTCAATTAAACTCTGAACTTCCATTGTTATCATTTAATTGACTTGGTTATATCTCATGTCAGCATTTCCAAATGACCTTCCTTTTAAAAAATAAAAATTACCTGACATAGAAGCATTGTTGCAGCAATCCCACACTGTCTTTATGTATGGCTGGGCCTAGAATCTGCTTAGCTTATCTACCACTAGGGTACCTCCCATCATCTTTGCTTGCAACATGAGACAGCTCCAGGTACATGCATGTTGAGGGAAAAGAGATGAAAAATGAAATCTATCTATTACCATGACTATTATTAAGATGACAACTAAATCCACTGATATCCACTTTATTCTAAGACAGGGAGTTAGTCTTAAATACCTTGCATATCACGATTAAATACTGTCAAGTTATGCTTATTTTAAAGCAGGATTATTATGTGCATCTTTTCCTTACATTACAAGTGTCTCCGAAGGTTTAGTTGTGCTAGTTAACCAGATGGAAACGTAAATCCTCTTTACTTGTACATGAGACAACAATAAGAACAAGTTGGGTTTCTTTAACTAATGAGTGGGATTTTATATAAAGTATGTATGACGCCAAGATGGAACTCTGCTAGACTGACTGAAGCAAATTAAGGCATCAAATGAGCGTTTCCCCTCCCCCTGCATTGTGGAAAAGTTTTTAAAGTCTTTTTGAAGTACTTTGATCAAGCTTTGAAATCATTTTAGTGGATGACTATTGTATGAAAACTGTAATTTATAGTCCTTGACCTAAGCAGCTCTTTGTCTCACAGCCACATTCAAAACAATAGCAGGAAAGTGAAAAACACAAGGGGAACCCAAGCTGTTCTGGTTATTATTTAATTCATAATTCCATTTTCCTTAATCTTTCGAATCCAGGCATGTTCTTAATAAAACATCTTCAGACTGTTTTTACTATATATAGGAAGGTTACTTTGGGGTAATACAATTAGATGGTCTGAACTTTTGTCACTGTGACCCTTCCTTAACCTGAGAGTGACTTACCAGGCAGGTCCAGAGAGGCACCTCTCTCTATAAGTGGTGACAGTGCAGGCAAACTCCTATTGTTTGCCTTTTATTTCCTCTCTGGTTAAGCTGGCTTTGTTCCTTGACCCTAATTGAGAATGTGCCAATTGGGAGATTTTCTCCTCCTGTCCTATTCACAAAATAGTTATACTTTTGAGGCAACTTGCAGATCACATGGAAAATGGCAAGCTGCCCCCAACATGAACGAGCTAGGAGTGATTCTCTAACTAAATCACAGAGACATTTTACTATTTAAATTCGTAATTTTAATCAGCTGAACACCACCGTTCAGCCTGAAAGTATCTGTAAACCTCACATGTACTTTTGGCTCCTTTTGCCAGAACAGTTACTGACACACTAAACCTCAGACCATATTTGACCCTGTAATATCTTGGTTACAAGTTTTATCATCTTCAGGTGCCAAAGATGCTTGGGTGTGCTTTTCCCCAGAGAGCTTAGGTCAATTGTTCTCCCCCAACTTGGACTCCGAAAATATATGGGTCAGGACTCCGACGAGCTGCATTTTGGTCCTGGGATCATTTTCTAGAGAGAAAAAGAGCCAAGGGGGTAGTGAGAGAGAGCAGAACGTGTGTCCACATGGAAGGAAACTGCAAAGGCAGGAGAAGGCGAGGACGGCAGGGAAGAGGCAGGAAGTGAGGGGAGTACAGCACATGGAAGATTTAATTCAACTGAAACTCCAGGTCCTAGGGCGGAACAGGTTAAAAAGAGCAGACATCTCCGCTATCTTGGTTCCAGAGTGGAAAGGAAACACTGGGTGTAGCTCCCCAGGGAGGGGGGAGTGAATTAACTGTTCACTTGGGGGCTGTGCATTAATTAGTGAGGCCCCCCCCACCCCGGGCCCATTTAGTGGATGACCTCATCCAGGGCTCTAAGCTATCCCCTGGAGGCTTCAATGAGTGAATGCACCCCCACAAAGACGGACAATTTATCATCTTTTTCCAGGGTGGAATCAAGCCTTGCCAATAATGAGCAGGTAGACACACCGATGCTTAAAAGAAAATGATTCTCCCTGGAGATCCAGCTTTCTACTCTGCACCCCTGAGCCTCCCTTTTATATATGATTTTAGGAGTGTTTAGAAGAGTTGACATACACCTCGCCTGAAGCAAAAGAAAAAAAAAAAAAAAAGAATTCTCACTGTTTTTTGTTTGTTTTTTGGGTGGAAATGGGGTGGGAAGGGGTCTATGAAGTCACCTGAAATATCATCGCTGGATCAGCTTTGTTCTGAGCTCATGCCTCTGCACGCTTCGAACAAATAGGGTCTCTTGTTTGTTTGTGAGAGCAGACACTTGGCAAGTCTATATATGCAGAGAGAATATCATTTAGTTTTACGTTTGTACACACACTCCTGCTTTCTGACTTGGCCTAATTCATTAACACAGTTTGCAGAAAGCTCCATAACACAAGATTTGACTTTAATGTTAATGTTCTAATGATGAGAGCCAAAAAAAAAAAAAAGTTGTCACCCCATGTATACCCTCTAGGGCTGATGTTTATACTGTCTAAATTTAAAAAACAAATAAGTAAACAAACAACACATACAGATAGACCACAGATAAGTATTCCTTACATAAAAGAGGAACAAGGAGGATTTCCGCTTCCAGTCTGGGATCGTTAGTCCCCTCACCCCACTCCTCCAACTGAAAAGTAGTAGATGTTATAATCACATTAGTTTTTATGTTGAATAAAGCTTAGTTTTAAATAACTTGTAACTTTATCATAGTACGTACAGTCTACTGCTGGTTTCTTCCCCACTCTTCAGGGCCAGATTTTAAAACCTCATTCATAAAGAGGAGGTGGTGCCTTTGCCAGAGAACACCGGTACCTTCTCCTAACACATTATGTCAGGGCACCGGGTAGAAGAGCAAATTGTGAAATGCAAGCACCTCTTTCATTGTTTAAATTTATTTGTGCACCTTCATCATAAATTTGTTTAATATAAAACAAACAAATCCTTGATGAGGGTTTAACAGGGTTTTCAACATCTGTGCAGATAAATGTAATTTATTTCTAAAGAAGAAAAAGCAGTTTAGAGCATGCCATGAGAACTGCTTTTAACAACATTTTTGTCTAAAATGTGTGTGTGTGTGTGTGTGTGTGTGTGTGTGTGTGTATCAAGACAACTGCAGTGGTTCCAAATCATTCTATTTTACTCATGAAACCTGCATGGTGAATTTTATACTGGAACAGAAGTTTGCCTGATACCGCCTTCCTGTTTCATCTTCTTCCTCTTTCTCTTTTGTTTAATGCAACCTGCAACAGAGCTAAAATCCATGCCTGAACCCGACATGTTTGTGTCCTTCAAAAGGAAAGGCAGTAGGCAGATTTCTGCAAATCTTCTTAGGTACAAAATGAACAAAGTACAAATGGTATATTTTAGTCTTTTGAAAGAACCAAGCAATGTATATAACTTGAAGGTGTTTGTAAAAGTTACATTTTTACTAATATTTCCAAACTCATTCAACATTATAAAGAATATTATGTTTTGTCAACATGAGGGCAAATATTTTACTAAGTACATTTTTGGGTATGGATTAATTTTTTACCTTCCTAAAAGATAGGTTTATAATGAATTTACTGATGTTTTCCTTTAGATTGAAATTTGGTTTGCAGTAGAAAAAGTGAATAAATGAAAGTGAACAAATACAAAACTTCTTTTATTTTGCTTACTTGAAAATTGCTCTAGGTTTACTTTTGGTACACTTAATTCATTCAAAGCCGAACAATCCTAATGCCTAAATTATTTGAGTGTTATATAATTATGCGGTATAAAATGCAGATACGAAGCAGGGTCCAGAATGTGCTTTTGAAAAATTTTACTCATAAAAATACTCACTACCATACATACTGACAACTAGTTACGTTTAAAAATAAACTCTTGTCAAGGCTGGTACCCAGCTTCAGTCGTCTGCCCTCAGCCCCCAATCCAAAGAAGGAGTGTGGTTTCCAGACACAACGTAACTAATGCTTTTAAATGAGATAAATGGAAAATGTTTGGTGTTCAAATAAGTATTATAGAAAGAGGAAATTCTCATCAAGTATATTTTTTTCAGCTTGGCTTACTGCCATAGAAGTCAGGAAACCATAAAGACTGGACAAAACAAACGCAGGCTCCCAGCAAGATCTGCCCTTGCAGGTGAGAGCGAAAATCTAGTTGCAGCCTTCATGATTTCGGCTTTGCTGGGACTGTGCTAGGTTATTCCATGACAGTAACGCCACCCCGGGTATCTGTGAGTGTACATGAAGAGAAAGGGGGAGGGAGAGAGAATGAAAGGAGGCTTACAAAAAAAAAAAAATAAGAGGGCGATTCAGTAACTGGGAGGAGAATTGAAAAATCACACCTTTCAGTCTCCACATTTTTTCTTTTGTTCAGTATATAAGGAGAAACCATCCGGAAGGAAGAAAGATTATGACTATCTATAAACTAACTGTTTGACAGAGACAGAAATGCTGATAATGAGTGGGCTGTGTCTGTAGTTCTTGGCTGTTCACATGAGCAAAAGGGATGAAGGAAAACAGAAACTCTTGATATGTTTGTCTAAAGAGGTAGTGGTGTGACCACGGGCAGCGAGAGTTCAGCTGAAGTTCAGGGCAGATGCTGCCAGGAGTTTACACCGCAGGAAAGTGAAATTGCTTCCGGATTCACCTTTTCCTCCCAGCTTCTCTTCCAGGACCATCAGGGTGAAGCAGTGCTATGGCATAAGGTGACGATGTCGGTGGGGAAACAGGCGTGAAGCAGGATACCCCTTCCCCGATTACAGTCCAGCTCCTGGATAAATCCGTACCAGTAGATGACTAAGCCCGGCCCAAACCTGCAAAAACATGAGAAAGTGACACGCACACGTAGTATATCAACATAGTTCCAGAACACGGTGATCTTGGATAAGATGACGAAATGACTTTATTGTACGGAGTTTTTTGTTTCGGTTGCTACGATGATGACTGAAAGTAGCTGAACTTACACCAAAGAGCTTATTTCATGCGCGTGTCACCGCCTTGGACGGATTTGTTACCTTTCTTTCAAGGAACCTGAACGATTTCACTACTCTAATTACCTCTCAGTCAGGTGTTGTGACGACGTAGCTGATGAAGGACAAAAGCAGAGTCGAAACAGCATTGATTTGGGGAGCACGAGGCTTGGGATTTTAGCCTCTTGACACTTAGAGGCACTCTTTTAAAAGTTAAACTTACCTATTTTCAACTAAGGAAAAAAAAATGTTTGGAAAAATAATTTTTAAAAAATGGAACAGCTCAAGGTCTTCTTCTGGCTATAAGGCTCTATTCATGTACCCATAGGGCCAGAAGTTCCTTCTGTCATTCATTCTTTCTAGTCTTACAAACAAAAAACAAAAAACAAACCCATATGACAACTGGGATCCTGCAAAGAGTTCTCTCGGCCCCTTCACTCTCTGCATTACAGCCTCTCTAAGCGTGAACATGGCATGAAATTTGGTCGTAGGTTCTCATCACGAAAGTAGGGAATAATGCCACGTAGAGTTCTGAAAAAGTCTAGACAGATGCAGGCTTGAAACCTCAATGTTTCTAAATTGTGCCTCCGAATTATCTCCAATTTGGTTAGCAGCACACTCAGGAAGTAGCCAGCAGGAAGTTGAGACCTCTAGGCTGGGTTCATAACGATGTAATCACTATCAATCACTGTGCACACAGAGATGTTTTGCACATCAGTTTCACGTTTTTCCTACCGAGAGTACTTAATTAAAGGGCAGCTCTACTTTTGGTGTCGTGTTGCAGGAATTTTACAGTGAAAGCATAAATTATGAACGTTGCGTTAGTAAAAGGATGTCTAAAAACAGAACTGCTTTCTGTATTCTGACATTACAGCAGGCTGAACCGCGCTAGGCCAAAAATGTTTTTCCTTCCATGATTTATTATATGCTGAAGTGTACTTGCCAAACCTAACAGTACAGGATGGGCTGCAAGATACTGTATGCACAGGAACAAGTTCAATTGGATGTCATGGAATAGTTCATTTGGGGATTCACATCAGTAGGGCAACCAAGCTGTATGTGAGATTAATTAAAACTTTTGCATTCCCTCCATGCAGGGATAGAATCATGAGATGTTGGCTCATCAACTGAACTTGTTCTAGGGGACACAGGAGCTGTATAGGACGAGAAGCCTTGGAGCACCAGGCGCTGTGACATTTACCTGAATTCAGGGCTAACTGCAAATGCTTTCGTTTCTCAGTATCTCTGGGGAGAGTTTCCTTTGTGGTCAGAAGAATCAGGCACCTAGGGCACGAGGTATTTGGGGCCCCAGTGCTTAAATGCACACCAGGTGAAGCTCACACCTGGATGAGGTCTTGCTTCCATTTTAACCAAGGGTTCCTTAGTAACTTTTAATCACAAACAATTGTCTGCAATGGATACCATTTGGTATCTTGATTTTACAAAGAGCTCTATGACTAGTATCAAATGATCTCAGGTTTGTCAAAACAAGAAGACCTGTGATTCTGAGGATCATGTCTGAGAAGCCTCAGACCTTCCCATCAGTGAAGCAGCCCTCAGTCACAGCCTCAAGAAATCTACTGTTAACCTCAACACATTCCCCTGTTTTATTACACAGCCACTCTGGAGGCCGTGATGTTCTTTAGAAAGGCGCTCATATTTCTATGAAGGGAGGAAAAAAAAAAAAAAAAAAAAAGGTGATCTAACCAGTCATGGAAAAGAACAAAAGAATATATAGAGGTCATAAACAACAAGCCCAGTGTTTTAAAGATTTAATAAAACAAAAACACATATCACCAGCACTGAGAGAGTAAGAGCAGCCTGCGCTTTCCCTGAATCATAAGCCAAAGGACACGAAGCAAGAAGGCTCTTTACGAAAATGGCATTTTCTAGGCATGAAAGTCAGGCTGGCGAACAGCTCAATGACCAAGAAAGTGGACTTGTTTCACCTGTGAGGCAACACATGAAATCAGCAACTGGAAAAGGTTTTGCAAGATTGTGAATCTAAACATTTCAAGTAGTGGTTCACTTAGGAGGACTCTCTGAAGGTAGCAACACAGATTTATGAACTGTTTTTAGTATATATGAGAAATGACTCCTAATAAGGCTCTACCCTCTATCTAAGTCATTGTTCCCTAGCTTTGGGGTGAAATTATATTTACTTGGGCAATACCAGCTCTCTCGTATGACCCAAAAGCTCTGATTGACAATATGTGCTTAATTAATTAAAAACGAGGAAATACGACTCCCTTTGTAAATAGAGATTGGTAGACGGAGGCTTTCAAACTATGTAGTCTTTGAATGACAAAAATAATGAGGACTTCAGAGGGTTACAAGTTTGGAAATTTAACGGGAGAACAAGACCTGGCCTTGTTCCCAATACCTTGAGTGCATTTCTGACGTTTCTCCAACAGCTGAGGATCCAGAGATTATCAGACGCTGGCAAATTAACCTTTCAGCAACGTGGCTGTTTATGAAGAGGCTAACCGCATTAGGCAACATTACATGATCCATTCCTCCATTATCGGAACCGGCAGAAGGGAACATGTAGGCTGATAATTCGAAAAATCAAGCAACCCATCTCTAGTATTTCCTTCTGAAAAGTTGTAAAACAGGGAGTAAACAAGGCCTAGGAAATTTTTATGTTGGTCAAGTACATGCTGATGGGCCTAGAGACTTCACCTTTTTGATGCCTACTTCCATTTATTGTGGCACTACTGGACAAGAATGAGATCACTGGGAAGGCAAACATAACCTTTGTGACCAATAAAAATCAAAGAGTCTATTCACAGAATTTAAAAGAAAACAGAGTCCTTGGATCTGAGCAAATGTGCAAAGCAGAGGGTTGGTCTGCTACTGGGATTGCAGCCCTCCCTACCAGGCTGGAGACACTCAGTAATGGGATGTATATGGATATCTGAATCGACTGTGTAAACACATTTCAAGGTTGACTATAATTTGAAGGTTACTATACTCATGGTCAAGTAATAAGATCAAAGACTCCAAATGGATTTTAAAAACTCCTGTGGAGCAGAGCCTGGAATGTAAGTGACTCTTGAACAAGTAATTCTGCTTGCAAATAAAATACCACCAAATTAGCAACAATAACAAATACCTCTTGAAAAAATGGGAGGTGAAAGTCAAGAGCCATGACAGACCTTGAGGGTATGAAAGATAAAGCTCCTCATAAATAATGACAACCTTATAAATGAGTTTGAAATGTGTTTCTCTGGTTTCCTTCCATTTTAGAGTATTTAGAGAAATTAAGCAGGAGACTGTGGAATGAAAGCTGGTCACCCTTTTGTGGTTTTTGTGCACAGTTGTCTCCCAGAGATTACACATTTCATCCTTTGTCTCTTTGCTACGTTGTGACCCTTTTGAGGGCAACGACCATGTTTTATTTACGTTGTGTCCTCTAGGGCTAGCGCAGTACCTGGAACATGACAGATACCCTCAAGAACAAGATGGAGAACACAGAGTTAATAATAGGATCAGACAGCTTTGTTGCACTGGTTACTGAATCAGTGGCAGCCTAGAGGTGGGCAAGATGGAGGGACTCGGCTATTGCCATGGTTTGGCATTTTTATTAGTGAGCAGGGTGAGCACCGTAATGGCATACTAACAGATTATAGTGCTAGTAATAATAACAGTTACAACAATGTTAATTATTAACACTTTCATTGCACTTACTACGTGACAGACACTGTTCTAGGCACTTTACACATATCGATCCATTTAATTCTCAGGTCAGCTCCATGAGGGAGGGAGATACAATTACTGTCCCTATTTTACAAATGAAGAAACTGAGGCACAGAGAAATTAAGTATCTTGCCAAAGGTCTTAGCTAAAAAGTGGAGGAACCTGTTTTGGAACCCAGGACTGGCTGGAGGGTCTGTGACTGTCTTGCTATGATGTAGTGATCAGTCTACTAAATATGGCAAAATGGTATTAGACTTTAACCAGAAAAAGAGGGGAAATGCCCTATGAACTGGTTAGACCACACTTAGAGCGTTGTGGAGGGTTCTGGTAGATACTAGAATATCTCTAGTCTGGAAATGATCCTAGGAGAACTCTAGGATGTTTGAGGAAGCATTAGATTAACAAAGTATATGTGACCTGGAAATGAGAACTTAGGGTGGTGATACGCTCATTCACCACCTATGGATGTTTACAGTGCTCACGGGAGAAGGAATTAGATTCCTATTGTAGCTCTTGAGCATAGACCTAGGGCAATGTTTAAAAGTAACCAAGAATCAGATTTTGATTTAACATGAATAACAATCATTGAGTGAGTTTGGAAGTGGATCTTTCCTCAGTCAAGCCTTCGGATGAGACCACAGACCCTGAGCCAATAACTAAAATGCTGCCTGTGAGAGAAGGTGAAGAAGAGGACCCAACAAGCTATACCCGTATTCCTGACCCACAGAAAAAGTGAGATAACAAATGTGTGCTATTTTAAGTCATGTAGTTTTGGGCATTTTTTAAATATAGCAATAGATAACTAATAGATAAACCTGCACTACAGACTTGAGTAGTCAAATACCATTCTTCACGTATGCAGTATGGAGAGCCCTGTTGGCTACAGATTGGCTTTTGTCAGTGACACTTGCACCTAGACTTTATAGCAGAAGGGATTACCGAATGAGATTATCAATAAGTAGCAACTCTTCATCAAGAGGAAATCTCAGATACGAAGCAACTCTGTGTTTTTACACTAACAGAGCTTCCTGGCTCCTAACTTAGACTATATACCAATGCCCCTCCCTGCTGCATATCTAGGATGCTGGGGTTATCCAAAGAAGTATAGAAATCATATAATAAAATGAAGAATTATGCATATTTTCTCAAGTTCTGTGGTTTTGGTGTTAGAGTTGGTTATTGGGCTTCTGAAGCTGCAAATAGAGGGTAGAGATAGGGTGTGGGAAGTTGGTTACAGTTGAGGTGACTGCTGACAATTAGGGAAGAGACACTAAAAAAACCCAACCAACCAACCAACCAACCAACCAAACAAACAAATAAAAAACAACAACCCAATTGTAGTAATCCAAGGCTATTTGGTGCTGGGGCAAATAGACTTTGTCAATCTCAACAGGTGCTGAGGACAGCCCAGGAAAAACAAATGCTGGTTTCATTTTGTTCAGTTAAAAAAGGCAGTAAAATCTGTAAGATATTTTTTAAAAAATTGTCACCAAGAATGTTTTAAAAATGGTACTTCAGTGAGTAAATTCTTAGTTTTCCAGAAAAATTTAGTTATCCTCAGATAGTCTCTGAGGTTGTTAGATTATGAATGTTGTACAGAATACGGTACAAGTTATAAAGCAAGTCTTTCTACAGCTCTCTGAGAAACTCAGAGGCACAGACAGGAAATTTGGGCCCCCAAATTAAGGAAGGACTTGGTTATTCTTTCTAAACTATAAAAAAAATACCCTCCCTTCCTTGCCATGGCTCTACACTATCCTATAACTCAGGAATTACTTGGATGGTAGTTTTACTTATGGAGAAAAGAGAAGACTATTAACTTTCTATTGTTAAGATTTCTCCTTGAGGCACCTTCTTCAGAGAGGTTGAAATGAAAGATAAATGCAGGAATTTAGAGATTTCCAATCACATATTAGATATCATTTTGCTAAATTAGCCCCCAAAACCAACTCCCTGGTTGGTTTCCTGAAGCCTGTTTAGCTTCTATGTCTCCAGAGATTTCAGAGGGCACTTGACCAGACATTATGTCTATAAAGATGCTGTCTTAATACAAATAAAATGATTCTAATATCCAACAGCAAAAAGGTAACTTTTACTGCACACTCATTATGTGGCAGGCAGTGCTTCAAGCACTTTTACATGTACAGACTAATTTGATATGCACAAGCCAGCCCCCTATGCAGGAAGTGGGGGGGGAACAAACAAACAAACAAACAAAAAACACACTGTGATTATCCCCATTTCACAGATGAAAAAACTGAGGCACTTAAATGGTTAGGCTTAGAACCTAAGCAGTCTGGCTCTATGGCTTGTGCTTGTAACCAATACATTATACTGTCTCTCATTATGCCTTGTATTTACACAGCAATTTGTAACAATCATTCACCTTTGAAAAAATATTTACAACACCTGGAAATGAGAGAGGAGCAGGGGCCTGGAAGGCAGGTGACTAATCAAAAGTTTAGTGTATGCGTTGGAATTCACCTGTCCTACAGGAATAATTCTTCAAGTATGGAGTCAATAGCTTCACACTAAAAAGTTTATCTAGCTACTCTTTTAGGTTTAAGTGTCACCACGTTTAGGAAGTATATGTAAAGCAACGTACAATTCAGGTGAAAGAAATTAAAGTGACTGCATTTGAGGGAGCATATTTGAAGCATTTGACAATCAGGTGGAAGTAAGCTGGGGAATGAGAATCATAGCCTGTTCATATAAATGGAAATAAACAGCTGGAATAAGTTATGAGGAAAACTGAGGGAAGCAATGGGTCTAAGTGAGTGTGTCAGGTGGAGATTTGTTTTCCCAGAAAAGAAGGTTCAGACTTGCTAAACAGGGTTGATACGGTGAACTCCAAAGGCCCATGTTTACTCCTAAAATCCTTCTAGTACAGAGATGTAGCTCATATTTGTGCAATTAACTTGGCTTATCAATGTTTTCAGCTCCAGGAGAAAATAACTACGTATTTTTAAAAAAATCAAAACAATTTTCCATCTCTTTTGATAACATGAAGGTGAAGGGTGGTGGAAGACTCATATCCTATTATACAATTTGCCTTTCTACATAGAATAAGAGAAAACTCATGAGACTGATCATATACTTCTCAATGAGCTACGTTACCATTTTTACATAAAAAAGGATTCTAATGCACCAGGGTTCTACAGTATAAATCTGGATCAAGTCAATAGAACAAACAATTTTCAATTGAAGGATGACAAGAGGACCATGGAATGATCTGATGATTTTAGTAAAGTTTCTTGTTCTTGAGGGTCTTCATCAAACAATAAAAATAAAACCTAGCTGTATTGATGCAAATCTTTGTTTCCAACCCAAATCTTATTTTTCAATTCATAAGCAAATAGAAAACTCCTCTCCAAAAGAGGAATAGCAGAGAATCCTTTTTTTAAAATTTTTTTATCTCTCATTTTGAGTTGCTGTGTGGGGTCTGGGATATCTTCTGAGGATGTGTGCAGACATGTGGCTGCTGGAAGTCAATTGTTTCACCATCAAAAAGACTTGCATGTGGTTTTCATGAAGAACGCATTCTCAAACACACAGTTCAGGATGAAGGAGAAATATAAAACATCTTGTAATTGTTTTAAAATAAACTCTTATACTGTTTATTTAGTTTTAATCTGCGTGTTGTAGATTGGTTATGCACTTGTTAATCACTGCTGTATGTATCTCTAGACAGAGTTGTAAATAACTTTTCAGTCCAAGTGAAATATGCTTGCACATGTTTATATGCAAAGTATGTGTGTATTTATGCCTGTGTATAAATATGTGTACAATAATAATAGATTAGTGATCATGCAATGTAGCGTCCTAAGGTTCTGGCACTACGGTCAATTTCATATACAAGGCAAATATTCTTTTTTGGTAATATATAGAGATGAAGTAAAAATATAAATTGATTGTTTCATTTGCTTCTTTTGCTTGGCAGCTCTGTGTTTGCAAATTGAAATGACTAAAGGAAGAGAATCCTAGTTACGAATATTCTTGTTCAATTCATGGATCTTGGTTAGTAAAATTGCAACTCTCTTTGTAACATCAACTCACTGTCTATAATTTTGAAAACAAAAAAAGGAAAATATATGAGAAATACTGATTCACCCTTGGCCTTTATGCCACATAGAAAATAAACAGAAAATACATTATTCTGAAGAAAATTTAAAATGTATATAAATACACAACCACAACCACCTGAAATTCTCCCTGGTGTTTATACAACTCGGCATTTTCATGTCTAACATTAAATTGCCTGGAAAAGTGCTTAATTTCCACTCCACTTTGTCCTGTGTTGGAAATTCTTAGATGCTATACTAACAGTCTTTCCAGCCTATAGTAAATCTCTTCTCCAAAGAGAAAAACTGAGGTAGGCAGGATAGAAAACAAAGGAGGAAGCTTTTTTATATTTAATCTGTTGTCTTTAATATCTGTTTTCTTGGAGAAACACTAACCCCTGGCATTGAGGCAGGCTCTCTGCATGTGCCCATTAAGGGTTGACATATAAGCCTGCATATTCATCCTGCGCGGAGCACAAGTCACACAAGAAAGGATATTCCTCTCCTTTAGATACTCGCAATTCAAATTTTAATAATGTAGAACTATTCACATTTAAGTGTAAAATATAAGTTATCAATTGAATAATAAAATAATAATAAACGAACAAAGTGCCAAAAGGTTCACAGCGAAAGAATAATTAGAACAATAACACGGTGTTCTAGAAGTTTTCCTAGACAAGGTGAGTTCCCAGCTATGCTGCATTTATTCATACAATGGCCCTTTTAATTTTCTCCATTATACACACATGTTTTTTGAGGGAAGAATGAAGACTGGGGTTAGGGGTCCCAAGAGATGTAGAGGGATGGCAGAATCAGAAGCATATTGAGACGATTTCATTGTAAAACTAGAGAATGAGTTTAAGTATGATAGTCCTGTTTCTTTGTTTCAAACGAGGATGTGTAGAGTGGACAGTACACATCCTCAAATGGGAAGAAGAGAGGAACACCAAATGCAGTGAAAGAGACCGAAACCATAAAAATCACAAAGTACCCAAGGTCGTATTTACTTTGAAAAACACTTAGGTACTAAGAGTGAGAGAACACTTCAGGTGGACCTTGGGTGCAAATCATATCTATCTCCCTAGAATTTATACTCCAGCCTTTTTCCAAAAGTTGGGGTAGTTTACAAAATTGGTTGTGTGAATTATTACATGTTTTCTCAGTTATTTCCCCAGGGAAACATGCCAAAGGCAAACCCATCATTTCAGCTGATTTAGGGTTTGATGCCAGGGGATTTATAATTGATATGACAACCATAATGGAAAGTGATCATCACGCTGGCAACACATGGGCTGCCAGTGTGATAGTCCATTTTGGTGTTTGCCAGTTAGTCAACCAGAGACTTGCTCAGATAAATTTGGAGGTTATTTCTGAACTTTTCATTACCAACTTCCTGAATACTAGAAACCAGAAATGTGTTATAAAATAGAAAAGATTTTATCACATAAACATTGCTTACCCCAAATATATTTTTTTCACGTAGTCTTTTATTATTAGGTAGAGGGGGGATGGGGTCTCTTTTTCCTCGGCTCAGTTCACTGAAGATCACAGGGTAACCCAGAGTTCAGTCAGACATTTATCTCAAGACACAAAGAGATTTATGGGTTCTGGATATATAAAAGTCTGCTTAAAATAAAAAAATTATCGGAATTTTCATACTTGGCAAAGTCAAATAACTAAAGGATTAAGGCTGATACATGTTTGCCCTATAAATCTATCGTTAACCAAATGTAACACAATGCTTCAGGTATGTCAGATCCCAACTTGCTCTAAATGTGTAGTTAAAATTTTCTCTTAATCACAGTAAATATTTCACGATAAGGAGAATCTCTCTGGCTAACCATCACAGTCCTCAAAAGCAAACCTCCCAATTTTACAGATCCATAAAGGCAAATACTGGAAAGAGGAGAAAAAAATTAGAAGGTAGAACCATCTAGGTCATTAGGAAAAATGGTCAGGTAAGGAAAAACAATTTAAAAAATACGGTTCTTAGAAAAAAATAAAATAGAGATAATCCAGCCTTGCAGTTATTAAACAAACACTTCTAGAATGCAAGCTCCATGAGGACAGCTTGTATATTTCAGCGCACACAGGAGTCAGCCACTAAAGATTGCATGAATGGATACCACTATAGAGCCCCTGCCTCAGGAGAGGCTGTGAATGCTATCATGCATTTGGAAAAAAAAAAATCTTTTGCTGATAACTCTCCACCGTGTAGGGAAGAAAAGTCATTTTTAAAGGTGAGAAAACGAGCCTTAAAAATATGCCCAAGTTGCACACTGAAGAGCTAGCTCCCCGAGGGGCTATTAGGAATCTCTGCTTTCCAGGTTGTTACGGGGGAGATGACGCCGTGTTCTAAAAGCTGGGAGGCAACACGAGTACTGTTCCCTAGAAGGGACACTCCTGGTGAGGTGGGTAGGAATTAAACTTCTAGGAAGAAAAACTAAGGACTTGGGAGCCAATCACTGCACACAGGTGGCTCTCTCTTCCTTGAAATACAATCAGTTCAGGTAGGCTTTTGTTTACAGTAGCTTTTATCTAGAAGATAAGGTTGTAAAAACATCAATCAAAATGAAGTACTACTGTTCCTGGCCATATCTCAGCAGGTTCATCTGTTTTATTTCTTCCTCCCTTTCCAAATACCTTAAGGTGTTTAAGATGAGTGAAAGAGATATCAAACTATTAAAGTGCACTGTGTTTGTATGACACACGGATTTGCACCCCATGAACCACAAATACCATCCCTACGGTGTCTGAGCATTCCCAGGTTCGGGGGAGCCTGTGTTCCTATTGCTTTGCTTTTCAATCACATATAAACTTTACAAAATGATCTTTACGCCATTTTCAATGGTGCTCCTTTAAGAAAATGAGGAGTTGATGGCTTCTGTATGTTGGTGTGAGGCTTTTAACTTATTTCTACCCTGCCTTTTCCCCCAAAAGGCGTGTATAATAAAATAGCAAAATAGAAATAGAAACTTGAGCTCAGGAAAAGAAGAATGCGTTTTACGGTTAAACTGAACTTCGAAGGTCAACTGCACAGTTAACAAAATTTTAAATTTAAGCCCATAAAGATCCTACCTGATTTCATTTTTAACTGCATTACTTATTTAATGCCAGATCCATACAATGAAGCTCTGAGGCAGGGACGTTTCCAAGTGGTGAGGGTTACTCTGTTGAGGGAGTGAAAAGGCGCACTGGCTCAAGTCGAGAATAGTTACCAACAGGGCAGTGAGGTGGGCGGGAGAGGCCGGACCGTCACGCGCAGACAGACGCATGGGAGGGCAGCTGAACTGGTGGTCACCTGGAAACAGACCTTAAAGCTAGACACAGCCGGCAGGCCCCCCGGGGCTGGATGCAGGTTGTGCTGAGGGTCTGCATGGTGGAAAATATCTTATCTGTCCTTCTTTAGGTTACAAGTCATTCTTCAGGGCTGGGCTTTGTAATTTTCCTGCTTGATCCCCTTCTAAATACAACTAGAGTAAGGCATTCTAGTAAATGTAATGCCCGCTGGTTAACCCATTTCAGACTCAAGACTCAAGATCTAGACTCACCTAGATTCAAAGGATACTTGACTGACTTTGCTCCAGGTTTATCTTGCTGCCATAGTCCCAATCTTTGGAACTGGTAGAAGATACAGACTATTTGATTTTTATTTCTTTGAGGAAAATAACACCGCTGATAATCACACTTATAATAATAGCCATAAACATAATCATAACAGCAGCTGGTATGTACTGAACGATCACCACGTGCCAGCTACTCCTCTAAGCTATTTATACGTATTATCTCATTTAAAACAAAAGCCCAATGAGTAGCAGCCAATAGTAGTACTTACATTTTCATGTTGAGGAAACTGTTCTAAAGCTGTGCTCAACTGACCATAACAATGACGATGAAGAGAATTAACACCTGCATGCTTACCGTGTGCCTAGTGCTGCACTAACCACTTCATGTATGTTATTTCATTTACTACATGCAATAAACCTACGGGGTATGAAGTATTACTAGCGCCATTTTACAAATGAGAAAACAGAGACGCGGAGAGGTGAGGCCGCTTACTCATGCGAGGAGATAAAGCTCGAAAGTGGTGCAGGTGTTAACCCATGTCCTCTGCGTGCAGGGCTCCCTCCTTGAGTAGCTATGCTACAAGGCCTTCTGCGCTTCAGATTCCCCCAAACACTCTTCCAAACCCTTAAAACGTCACTACCAATGCCATCTCACTACCATGCCAATCTCAAGGTAAGGCTCCTGTCTGTCTAGGTTCAATACGAATGCTTTACTAAAGGATTCGTCCACGCTGGACAAGTCTTTCCTCTTCTGTAAAATGTGGAGGCTGGAAGACGTCATCTTTAATGTACCTTTCATTTTTAACTTCCTGTGTCTTCGTTCTCCATCTGTAAAGCAGGTATAATGGAACTTGTATCCTGGAATTCCAGGTGGCTTTGAGAAGAAATAAGCTTCACAGCACTTTAATTTGTTGTTAATTCATTGTTGCCCCCTTACAAAAATTCTGCCCAATAGTGGAATGTAATAAAGAAACCTCCCAACCCTTGTTCCCCTCTCCCCAACCCATGAATGGGTAGATCTATGTCCAGAGGACTGGAAATAGACCCTTTAGGAGAAAGAAAACCAGGTCAAATACTAATCCGGGCAGTATTGGGAAGTACTTTATCCAGGGAGAAAACAAGATGAAGAACTGGGTAGGAAGTGTGAGTAAAGCAGAGTCAAAACATTTCCTACATTTCTAACTAGACTAGATGCTTCTTGGAGCCAGAAAGCAGGAAAGGTCACATCATACAGTCATTCCTGCCCTTAAAAAGAAAAGCTGATCAGCTTCACGGGACCAGGAGAAACTCTACTTCAAAAGAGACTTGACAAAAAACCCTGATGATGTCAGTGATTTAAATTTTATTTAAATATAGGTTCCTGCTCTTAATGACATAACTCCACTGAGCCTGTTCCCACATTTTGGCCCCAGGTCATCCACTAAGAAGGGCTGCACACATAGATTTCAGAGCAGTACCTTGAGATTTCATTTTACCATCCCAGATACATTTCTTGTTAGACCAAGGGCATTTTGAAGTCTCCCCAAGCTTAACAGTTCATCTTTGTAATAAATGGTTTCAGTATTTTTAAAAAGGGAGAACATAAAAGGAACAACCTTGAGCATTTTTAACTAATATTGAAAGACTCTGGAAACAGGATAAAGGAAACTTCTGACTTAGGAAACAAATGAAGGTTGATATTTGAAACTGTCCTGACAAACTTTTTGGACCCTGAGGCTGGCCTTTGAGGTAGATGGGGTCTTTAGGAAGCTTAGCGGCCAGCACCAGTTTCTAAAGGTGGCCAAACCCTTTGTTTTCTCATGGTTAAGGAAGCTATTTTATCAGATAATTGCAGGAAAAAAATATGAGACTAAGGACAGAATTTTTTTTTAAAGTAACAGGTGAAGGATCACGTGTGAGTGTGGAAAACTGCAGGGCTGGACTCAAAGGAAGGACACACTTTAGTGAACTCTGGGTTCCATTCTTCAGCTAATGGTGGGCAAAACACTTCAGAGTTCTTAAAATACGTTCGCAAATTATACAGTAACATCTGACCCTCAAAACACGTTTTATTTTGACTTGCCAAATAAGGAAACTGAGGTGCTCAGAGGTCGAGCGACTTGTTTAAGATCACATGGGAGCCACGGACAGTGCTGCATGAACCCAGCGCTCCCTCCTTTCTGTGCAGTGCTGCTGTGTGCATGTAAAACCACCTCCCCTGTTTTCCTGGCTGCAGAACAGGGAGCACGGTACCTCCTGCTTTTCTGAAAAGGATGCCATGTTCTGGGGATACAGCGATAACAGGGACACAGTCCCTGTCTTCCAGGGGGCTCTCAGGAGTAAGGGGAATAAGCAGGTTAAAAGGCAGTGTACGGAGGAGACAGATGTTGTAGAACTGTGCAAAAGGCTCTGCAGTGGCCCCAGGCAGGTCAGGGAAGGCTCTGAGCAGAGGTAAGGCGACCTTTGGAGGGAATCTGGAAGTCAGGTTTGCTCTCCTCTCGGTAAGAGAGGGAGAATGCTTCAGGTGGAGGGAGAAGCACACACAGACAAATGATGAGAAAAAGCCTGGCGGCTTTGTGGGCAGCACAGAAAAGTTCAGAATAAACAAAGATCATGGGCCTGGCAGAGGACACAGCTGGAAAAGCGCGGTGGGAGCGAGGCTGCTGAGGGCCAGAGGGGCACTGCCTAGCGGACTAAGGTGCCGTGAGGGCCGAGGGGCTGGTACACAGGTGGAGAGCCCGTTCCTCCCCATCCCATGGTACAGGCACACCAGCCCTTTGCCCCAGGCTAATCCTTTTTTATGAAACCCAAATGCCCGGGGCCATGTTTCTGTACGGAATTTGTGAGCTAAATATTTACTTTGTGTAGGGCCAAAGTATCTACTACAGCTCACTTATTTGGGGGTAAACACATTAGAGAAGAGTATACATTAAAACAAATCTCTCCCCTTCCCTGCTCTCCCTTTTCCACTCCATACAGAAAAAAGACCGCCTGAAAACTATACCGAGGGCTCAACTTTCCGGAGTCGCTGGGACAAAGTATGTGTATATAAACAGTCACAGCCTAGCTCCACAGGGTCCCTCCAGTTTGTATTCTTTGAGAGGCCTGCGGGCACGAGATGACTGGCCAACAGCTTCCTTAGTGACTTACACAGCAAAACCTTATTTAACTGAACAGGAGTCATTAGCTACATTTTATGAAGATAAGGACTTCCAGGAGTGAGTTCTCATCTGGTTGTTTTTTGATTAAAAAGCAAGACAAGGGAGAGAGAGAGCTCCACTGAGCCTGCAGTTTTCCTTGACAAACTCAGCGGCTCTGAGTTCGCCCCACGAAGGCCACTGGGGCTGGGGCTGGGGCTGTGGTTCGACTCCATCGAGTTGAAAGCAATCTGTCAATGTGGGGAGGAGTTACGGAGATTATTTTAAACATTTAGTTCAGCTTTTGACTGTCTTCTTTTAGAGGCATTCCTGGCAGCAAACTGCCTCATCCTGGGTGACATAAGACAAGCTATTGAATGAGGTTAGACTAAGGTCCCCACAGACAGAGAGCTGGTCCACCCATGTTGCCATTAGCTGATTAACAGGTGTTTATTTTTAGGGCTTGAACTAACAGGCCATGCTAAGGCCAATGCAAGATGATATCTGAAGTAATCTGTGAGTGCCTCATGCTTGCAAAAGACCTTACGTTTTTGTGTGGTTGCTGATATACCTGAAGTCCTTGTCAGACCAGCAAAATTTCATGTCAAAGATAGAGAAAACCCCACCCCACTACATTACAGAGAGGGCCACTGCAAAAATAGATCCATTATCACTATTTAAAAAAATACTTGTTGAAAGAAAAGGGAAGAAAAATACGACCAACCAGTTATGGCAACTGGTTCAGTCCAAATTCTCATTCAGCGCTAGATACTAAATAACGAAAATTCCTAACATTAGGTCCAATGCCTTGCACAAACAATAACTAGACTTGCTATTTATTTTTGAATGAGACATTATGACTGCAGATATATGTCATTATAGAGCCTACTTTCATGTATGGAATTTATTTTGATTTATGAAATTTATGATTCTAAAGGATTCTGAAGCTAAATGGCAAAATGAACTGGTCTCTCGTTGCCAAACTCTAAGTTTAAAGGATGTTACAATTACATATTTATTTTTATTTGTTTAATGCTTACCTCCCTCATAGACAGTACGTTCCATAAAAGCAATGTCTTGTCTACGTTACCATTACCTGGCATTTAGTGGTATATGGTACATAACAGATGTCGAATAAAAATTTGTTGAATTAATGAATGGAAAGTAGAAAAGTCACACAGAGGATCTTTGCACAGCTATTTCGCTTAGGTGTAGCCTAGATCTTGAACCTAACGGGCATACACAGAATGGGCGGAACAGTTTGAAAAACAGTGCTGTTGTTTGCTTTACTTAATCATTTGCCTTTGTTTACTTGATGAGCTTTCCTACCTCCCCAAGCAGGATCACTGTGGTGCTGACTGGCACAGTCAGAGGGAAGTTAAAGTGACTGCTTTTCATACTTCATACTTCTTCTCTGAGCTATTTTTTGCTGGAATATTTTTACAGGAAAATGAGCCGGAAACTTCTCTCTTTTAGTTTGGATTTGTCACCTCAGCCTTGTGACACGTAATAGTACAACACTGGCACTCCTTCCTTACCTTCTGGGTTAACACAAATCCACCTCTAGCCATGCTTCTGAGTGATAACAGCTCTGGGAAAGAGGGATTTAGAATGTAAGACTGGGAAAGATTGCTGGCCACAGTCCCCTGCTGAAGTCTGTGCTTGACACCAAAGAGCAAGGTGCAGTTTTATTTAGACTTCATAGAAAGATATGGAAGGTCTTAAGAGCCCCAAAATCCAGTCTGTAAAGCTGTTACGTCCACAATCAGATCAGCTAGGTTCCTAACGGTGACACATATGGCAATGTACCACCACCATTTCCAAAGGGAAGCAACCCCTGTGCCTTCTGTCTATTTTCATGATCTATCCAACACAGATCAATCCCTCAGAGCTCCTGACACGTTGATAACACCCTTCAGGCTTATTTATGGACCAAGCATTGACTTTACAGAAACAGACTACAGTCACCATTTGAAAGAATTCTTTGATCTCACCCAAGATTATGCACTGGTTCTAGATTGGATCTGTCTTTGGTAGGACTAACAGTCCCCATGTTATATGTTGAAGACTCTTAACTATAATGCCTTCAGGTGGTCAGATGCTGCTTTCAAGCTCTCCAGTACGAGATCAGACGTTTCAGAAAAAGACGGAAATAACAGAAAAAGAAGGATATCATGTATGGGCCATAATTTTAAGAGGAAGCCTGTTAGACTCACAGTGTGATATTCAGACTTTGTCTTAATTTAATGAGAGATGGCTAACAAAAGGGGCTAGTTCTCTGATTGAATCTCACTTATTTCTTAGAATTAACGCCATTCATTCAGCAAGTATAAAACATCTGTAATATAACAACAAAATTTCTCATTTTGCTTAGAGGTACCACTTACAAAGCTGAAACATACCACAACAAACAAAAAAGGTCACAGAAGATTTAGGGTACATATTTCAACGCCTATCTTCTTTTTTTCAATGTACTTAGCATAACTTGATTAAACTTCATTTATTTATAATGTTCCTATATTTATTTATTTTAAAGGATTGAACATAATTGCTCAAGAAAATGGTCTGCAATTTTGGAACCCCTCAGCCTGTGTGTGGGTAGGGTCAGTCTCTTTGGGTAACTATACATAAATTACTCAAAGTTAAACGGCAGTAGTTATTCAAGGATTTGAGGTACTGGGGACATTCTAGAGGATACTTCAGCCTCTTCTCTCTTTATATTTTAGGAAACATGAGGAAAAGCAGATTGTTTTATTTTACTAATCTAGATAAGGCTGAAAGGAGGAGAGACCTAGATTAAAGGCCCAAATAACGAAGCTGTAAAGACACTTTCCTTTTTTTCTCAGACATGAGGAAATAGCATCAATTTACATTTATATAGTGCTTTATGCTTTCAAGAAAATGCTGATATGCTGTCCAGGAGGATGAAGTATTTAGGGAAGCTAAGTGAGTCCCCAGAGACTTAGTGGCAAGACACTGAGGTTAGGACTGAGATCTGCTGACTTCTAATCCAGGGATGATGGAGGAACCTTGGAAAGTTCTGTTGAACAATTTTACCCTATGGTCCCTATTACATTTATTACTCTTCCAGTTGAGTTAGAATAAAAAGTTAGTCCTTGTATTTTACATCTTATCTTGTGTAGGGAGATAAAAAGATTCATTATTATTATTCAGAGAGTATTTAAATGCTACAGATTTGATGTAATTGCTAAGCATTATTAAAATACATTTAAGTAATAATTTTGTTTTGAAACTAATTGAGATATTTTACATTTTGATGCTATCACCTCTGACAAGCTACTTCTCACGTTGTACCCACAGGCAAACCTTTCAATTCTATAAAATGGGATTTCTGTCAGGCATCCTAAAACATCCGAAGGAAACATTAATTTTTATCTGTCAGGATGTACTAATTAGTTTTAAAAATTAAAAAAAAAAATCATGCCTGAGTTCAAACTACTCATTTGTTTTTTTAAAAAATATAATTATCATTATATTTCTTTTTAAATGTAAGGCAACATTTTATCTTTTAGGTAAGTAAAAACATATTGGCCTTAGTCCAATTCTACAACAGTAAGTTGCATAATTCCTGTCAAAAACTATGAATATAATCACTCTAATTTATTTAGAGAAATATTAAATATATTGTACATATTACCTGATTCTGGTCTTTTGTTATGATTCCTATAGCTATACATTAGGAATGAAATTAAAACAAAAGGATCTGGGGGCTTCCCTGGTGGTGCAGTGGTTGAGAATCTGCCTGCTAATGCAGGGGACACGGGTTCGAGCTCTGGTCTCGGAAGATCCCACATGCCGCGGAGCAACTGGGCCTGTGAGCCATAACTACTGAGCCTGTGCGTCTGGAGCCTGTGCTCCGCAACAAGAGAGGCCATGATAGTGAGAGGCCCGTGCACTGCGATGAAGAGTGGCCCCCGCTTGCCGCAACTAGAGAAAGCCCTCGCACAGAAATGAAGACCCAACACAGCCAAAAATAAATACATAAATAAAATTAATTAATTAATTAATTAAAAAAAAAGGATCTGTAATATTTTTCATTACAGACAGAAATCAGTTCTTAAGTGACAAAACTGACTATATCTCTAATACAATTAAAATCTAATTTTTCAGAATTAATAAAATGCATAAATGTGTATATGATCACAACAGTACTATGGTAAGAACATATCAACTTGTTTAACATTAATTAACCTAATAGATTTTGGGGAGTTAAATATATTCACTATAATCTTAAGATAGTTCTGGATATAATGAGAAATAGGATATTTAAATAACAAAAGACTGAATAACTTTAAAAATTATGCACAAGTGATTATAGGGAGGTTAAAGGGTAAGGGGGTTAGAAGGTAAAAATATCTGCCTTGGAATGACAGAGAAGTGGTCCTTGTATCTTTGCATCATTCCTAATAGCATAGTATCCTTGCTGATGCAAATGAAACTGTGGGTTCAGAGTATGAAACCATAGCTACTAATTACTGTGCTGCAATTTCTGAAAAGCGACCACCGTTCAATGGTGTTGATGGGAAGGTGGAGGAGGGACAGTGGGGGAGATTTCACTGAAGATGTGAAATTTCTATCTGCTTTTAAAGGCTGAGAGGAGAATGTAAGATGGAGAAACACTGAAGGGTATGGACAGGGCAAGGATAAGAATACAGGCATTTGTGTCTGGTACTTAGGGGCTTCCCTAGAAGTCAGTCTGAAAATCAGTGCAGTGGGCAATCAAAAGAATGAATCTGGGGGCTTCCCTGGTGGCGCAGTGGTTGAGAATCTGCCTGCCAATGCAGAGGACACGGGTTTGAGCCCTGGTCTGGGAAGGTCCCACATGCCGCGGAGCAACTAGGCCCGTGAGCCACAACTGCTGAGCCTGCGCGTCTGGAGCCTGTGCTCCGCAACAAGAGAGGCCGTGATGGTGAGAGGCCCGGGCATCGCGATGAGGAGTGGCCCCCGCTTGCCGCAACTAGAGAAAGCCCTCGCGCAGAAACGAAGAACCCAACACAGCCAAAAATAAATATAAATAAATTTTTTTAAAAAAAAGAATGAATCTGGAACTCAAGAAAAAGATCTAAATGGATGATACAAATTTGGAAATGAAACAGGCGTGGAGACAAGATTTGGCTAGGGGAGCAAAGAGAGAGGGGGTCTGAGGATGGAAACCAGGGGTGGGAATGTCAGGGGCTGGTGGAGGAAGGGGAAACAGCCAAGAAGGTTGTGCAGCATGAGAGGCTTCAAAGGGGTAGAAGGAGAATCAGGAAAGAGTGGGATCAGAAAGTCAAGGAGTGGGTTTAACAGTGTCAAAGACAGGAGAGTGGTCAGACAAGAGAAAGACGAGGGCGTCCGTCTGTGCTGAGTCTGACGAAGAACCACCGCGTGCAGTTACCGCGGAGAGACTGCAGAGATGTAGGGAGGAGAGACCCCCAAGTGAAGATGACTCGAAGATGTTCGGTGGCGAAGAAAAGAGCAAAGCTAGAGGGAGAGACGGCGGGAGGAGAATGAGAGCGGGTCAGAGGTAGGTTGGGCCGCATGCGATCTACTGGTGGTCTAAGATGATCTCATATACACAAAACAATGACCTTCTGGGAGTTGTGTCCATCGACCCAATCAGAAAGACACAAGATAACAATGAGGTGAGGGGTCCACTGAGGAGGAGTACATTATACACACGGTGGACAAACGTCTACAACTTTGAAATCTATACATCTAGCACAATATCAGAAATATTCGTTTTAAAAAATAATAGTAAAAAAAGATAAGTAGCATGCTTGTTAGGCAGAGTTAGGAGGAGATAAAGAACGTAACCCAATATGCACCATTTGTTCACACAGGACTAAGAACTTAGATTTTATCTAAAGGAATAAAAAGTTACTTTAAAAATATATGCTTTCACCTTTGTTGCCTTGAACTCAGATTAAAAGTGAAATGAACTTTATACTAAGGATGTGCGTGCTAACTTAGAAATACTCCTTATTGTTTTCTCTTACTTGATGAACACTGTCAGAGTTTAACTCTGGAACCTATGGGAAGTCAGCGTTAATAAGCTTTGTACTATGTCAAAATATGTTGTATGTCTCCATGTTTAGTGTTACTTGTTGATCTCAACTTAATGATGTTTTATGTAGAATTATTAAAATATTAGCCAATATCATAAAAGGTCTTTCGGGTATATGTGCAACCATTACGAGTAGTCTGGGCTTAGCTGTTTATTTGGTATAAAAGTAAGTCAAACTAACAAACGGAGGGTTAAGTTAAACTTTGGGCAAACAGTTTCTCAGTTACAATAAATCCTGGGTTCAAGAATTCTGGCATAACTACCAATTCTTTCTGTAAAAGCTATTTGAGCTCCTGAGAGGTGCTCAACTTCCACTTAGTTATCTGCACAAGGTAACGGGGACAGTTTCTCCATAAGTCACGGGACAGCCAGTTTTCAAGCTGCAGTGTGTAAAAAGTCCCAAGTCCAATCACTAGCTCAGACTATGATCAGTGACTCTTCTCTGAGCTAAAGTATACATATGCATGTGTGTATCAGTGTCACTTGCACTCATCTGCCTCACAGGTATCCTGGGCCAAGTTTCCCCTTCCATACATGGCTACCCAACTTGCTGGGTTAGTAAGTCATGCACTCCCAGAACATCAGTGGTCATCCAACTTTCTTTCAGATGAATAACCAAAGCCCAGTGGGTCCAAGTGTGTGGCCCATCAAACTCTTCTCTTAAGAGCAGGGTCCAGAAGAACATCAGAAGAATTACTGAAGTTAGTGGTCATCACTGCTCAGTACCTCTTTTGGCAAAATTACTACAGTTATAATTTTACTATGATGGGAACCCAAGTATATGAGAACAGCTTTAGCTGTTCTGTGATTGACTTACAGATATTTTCCCTTGGCTGGGTCAATGACCTGGAACTTCCTCCGTATAACTGTTAATCACTCGCTCCATTCTCAGAAATACACAAAAGAAAGAATCTTAGAGGCCCCTTTTAGTGAATCTGTGCAAGCAAACCAGACTTTACAGGATAGGGCCCTGACATTTGGAATCAATGCCAGATCATTCAGAAAGATAACCCAATCTCCTTACAGTCCAAAGAAAGCAGCACTTAACAGTACTGCTGATGGTTTCACTTGGGTGGGGAAAAATCACCCACCTGCAGTACCAAGAAAGCAGCATGGGAACTGTCTCGAAAATGGTGCCTACAGGGACTCCAGCCTATTTCTACAAGAGTCGCCACGGTGCAACAATTATGTTTATGGGACTGAAGGGAAAGATAGCAGAGGGGAGGAGAGATATCCAGCACATGAAGAAATTGCGAAAGAAAGGAAAGGAGGGATTTACTTACCAAACAGAACCAAAGGGAAAGAGGTGAGATTGGATTACTCAAGATTTAAGCATTGTTTAAGATGAGATCCAACTAAATTCCAATGACAACAAACTTCATGAGAGATCGAGGATTTTAGCCACAGAGTGAGAGATGCTTTTTCACTGCTGAACATTAAATATAATAAGGACAACAGGAAAATTTTGAGCAGACATATTCTTAAGCATACAAGGGCACAAAGACCAGCGTTTGTTGCACTTTGCAGTGATTGTTGCATTCTAGGAACCTGGCAAGAAATTTACATGTGAAGCTCTTCACAGCTGCTGTAAGTAAGTGCTGCTTGCTAGACTCTGCTTTTTTCCCCCCGGAATAACTGACTTAACTGCCTAGGTGTCCAAGCTCACCACCATGGCACATGGGCACCACTGGGCTGTGCCAGCCACCACCTCTGCCCCCTCCCCAAGCTACACTGAGGCCTCCCCTAAGCACCGGGCACTCTGCCAGGCACTTCGCATACTTTACCTCCAATCTTTATGTGGGAGTTATTTTTAATCCACATTTTCCAGCAAATTCCAACTTACATTTCCCAAGTGCTCACTATACGTTCCTATGAATCAGGGCTCAAAGGTTCCAGCTCTATTTGGCTCCTAAGTCTATGCCTTGTTTAAACAAGTTGCTCTGCTTTCATCATGCAACAATTTAAAAATAATGAACACTTTGAGGTTTACCAAGTGAAAAAGGTTGCCACCAACTAATTGGGAGAAAGGTACCAATAAGGCATTTCCATTTTGACAAAAATGCCTAAATATTGGACCCCTGGCATATATGAATTTAATCTTAGACTTTTAGAGGAGAATTAGATAATGTACAAATTATACACTGGAACTTGCAAAAAAAAAAAAAAAACACTTTTGAACGGCATTAAAAAAAAAAAAAAAAAAAAAGGCTTCCCCAATCCCAACATATGTTTTTACACAAATCTGCATGCTCCAATTAATCTGCTGAACTGCTGGTGTACGGCTGGACCGCCTTAATCATCTTTGTAAGTACAATGTGCAATTTGTGGTCTGATTTCTAGCAAGAAAAGTGCACCTAATTTTGGCTCTCCCCATACTTAAACCTATTTTAGAAAATTAGAATTTAACCATAGCTTTACACAGTTTTAAAAAGAAAAACTGTACGCAGCTGCTGACAGGTCATTGATGTTGTAATACTCTGAGTACCCAAGGAGAGATTTTATAGTATTATCCCAATGAATGGCATAAAAGAGACTTGGATTTTAAAAATTCATCTCCACTTGTCAAACATTATTAGGAAAGGAGGAAAAAAATGGAGATTTCTTGAGATGATCTGACACAGCAGCATGTTTTTCTGGTCCACCATGTCTGGCTGGCAGAACTCTTTTCTTCTTTAGTGAAGTAAACAACTGTTTAGTACAATGCTATGTTTGGAACAAGGCAAGTTTTATTTTCTCTTTTAAGCCCTTGGCTAAAGAGAACAGTCTTATGGGAAATGGCTATTGTGTTTACTGTTATTTGATGATGAAATGTCATCTGACTAAAATACTTCTGTAATAAATTATTCCATTCAATATAGCCATCAATAGTTCGTCCGGTTTAAAAATGCAATTTGCATTATAATGCATTGAGAAATCCCTGATGAAAAACCCTTGTATACATTGGTTCATATCAACACACACACAACCGTGCTCGCTCATGCTCTCTCTCTTTTTCTCTCTCCTGGCTTTAAAGGAGTTGTTTGCAACTTAAAATATCACAAAAATTCAAAATCTGAAAATGCCATTACCATTTCACAGCTTAGTACAGAATCATTTTAAAACAAGAACAAATACGCTGAATTATTAGTTCACTTAGAGAGTGATGATTGACTAGGAGTGAATAAGTGGTATTAAGATGTAGTTTACATCCATTTTCTTATAAAATGTAAATGGCTGTAAACGGCTACGTCATCCCATTTTTGCTGATCTAAGAGAATAACCCCATCCACCCACTTTTGGGAGCCAAGCCTCTCCTCGTAGTTTGTTTTTGCCATACCACTAACTTTTTACTGCGGTGTTTATCCTTGTATGTATTTGGCTTATAAATTATGGGGGATGAGAATTCATTTTATTCTGGGAATTTTTCAATGTCCCTTAAGATCACTGGAGACATCCTTGAAACACCAGGGTTGGTATTTACTGGCCTAGTGAAAGAAAACCAGCTCCTATTTCTTAATTAGTCTCGTTTTGATCTATGACTACTTCTGGAAGAGGAATTGCTGTTGAAGGAAAAACTGTGTATACTGGCCAATACTCTGCTAACACAAACTGAAAATGTTTTCCTCTAAGGAGAAAACCTTCTGAGGAAATAAGAAGCCATTTTTCTAACGAGGAACGCCTCAAGATGCTGTTTGGAACATGGATGACATTGAGTATGCCGCCTCCCTCACCAAGTAAAATGCTGCGGAGACACGCGCTGTATTGGTCTGCCATTCCCCACAGTGCCTGAGATCTCTGTGAGAACGGGGGACTGGATCTTACGTGTCCCCACGTCCCTAGGGCCAAGCACAGGGCCTGGCACACGGTCTGATGCCCAATAAGTGCTCATGGGTGAAGACACCAAGGAGTAACTGATCTCAATAAAGACTGCTGAGCTGATAATCCAGACTACAGTTCTGTCCAACAGGCCAGTATTCCCAGTCTCATCGTGGCATCACAGCGCCTGGCCTCCAGGCTATATTCTTGAACGTGTACTCCAGCTACTATCTGAACTTTTATAGGGCTGAAATGAATGTTTGTGCTAAATCCCTTGTTACTGCTTTATTTTCAATCATGCAAGAACACGTTTCGGTAGTTTGAAAAGGAATGGATTCAAGATGCAAAATGGGTACCTGCTATTTCTCTAGATGTGTGTGCCATGAACTAATGGGTTATTCTACATCGTAGGAAAAGCACTGGGATCCCAAGCCTGACCCTGACTAATTGGCTGTGTGACCTTGAGTAAGTCTCAGAGACTTTCTGGGCCCTTTTTCCTCATCTCATCTGTAAATGAGAAGGTTGTATTAGATGATCTCTCAGGTCCCTCTTGGCCCTATTATTCTTAAATTCTATCACTATTATGATTTATATTTGCAAAAGTGAGTCCCAGAGTGTGATTTCTAAACGGAACCAAAAAGGAATCTAAAAAAATGGTGTCGCTGCCCACTCAAAAAGAACAATGTGAACTCCCAGTTGTAACATATATCTGAACCCAATGGAATACATGTACCAAGTTTACTAGACTATTTCTTCCTATTCCCATCTAAGATGCTAAAATCAATATGTGAAGGACATGAGGAAATTGTGTATTTACCTTGTAATTATTTAACAATCTTTACTGTCAAGCTAAATCTAGAGGTTTGTACGCATTGGGTAGCATGTGATTCAGGGAGTCTGAATCTTCTGAAACTACAGTCATACCTATGTATCTGCAGGGCATCGGTTCCAGGATCTGCCATGGATACCAGAATCTATGATGCTCAAGTCCCAGAGTCAGCCCTCCTTATCTGCAGATTCAACCAACCGCCGATGGTAAACACTGTACCATATTCATTGGAAAACAATCCACCTGGTAAGTGGATCCCCTCAGTTCAAACCCCTGCTCTTCAAGGGTCAATTGTATAGGCAAAATTTTGCATGTGTGCAAAGTTACACAGGGAGAAAGTTCATAGCTTTAATTAATATTTAACTCAAAATTTTAGGAACCTCAGCCGAAATCATGGTCTAATGTCATTAACTGCTGTTCAGCACCCTTGGAGTTGGACCTAGATTGGATTCCTAGCTCATCCGCTTAGTAGTTATCTGACTTTAAGCAGGCCTTGGTTATCTTATGAGTAAAATAGAAATAATAACATCTACTCTGAGGATGGCTATAAGGATTAAGAAAAGATATCCACAGAATTAATGTACATAAAACCACTGGTCCGGGGTCCATCTCATAATAAATGCTTAATAAGAAACAAACACATTTTACTTTTTGTCAGAGCAAATGAGGTTAATTATAACTAAGTCTTCAAAGTTGTTCACTGCTGATAATCAAATCAACCTACTGGTCGAGAGGAGGATTCCTTTTCAACAGCTGTAGAGAGAAGGCCGGGGTGGAGGCGTGTGCCTAAATATGGTAGTTTGTAAAGAAATCCATCTCTAATAGGAATCTGACTATACTAGTTAATACAATTATACTACAAGTGATTGTAACCATTGGTTAAACCTACAGTTTAAAACAATTTAAAATGCTGTATAATTTTGGTTTACACACATCTAATTTCAAGTAGGTTTCTGAACTCATCCTGGAGAGCTGATGAGATTTTCTGATCCAAGCACTTGTTGGCACGAAGTCACTGAGACCTAACAAGAGGGCTGAATGGGATGGTTTCTGAGGTCCCTTCTAGTTCTAAGACGCTACAATTCTCTTCTCCTGAATGAAAAAATGGAAAATCCCCTTTAAATGACACTGGAATCTCCTAAATTATCTAAATAGTTCCAGGTCCCCTATTGGCACAAGTGATCCCATATCTTGACCCACCGTGTGATGGAGTGCTTCCATATATAGGAAATCGAGACTCATTCTCCAGTTGGAACCCAGCTCTGGATCAAAGACAGAAAACTTATTTGCATTTTAAAGAAGGAGAGAGAGGGGAATACTGCTGATAGTACAGTATGATCACAACATAAAGTGAGACTGCCCACCATATGCCACTTAGGAAAGCAGTCTGTTTCACTGGACCACCTTCAGACTACTATATTCAAACTATCTGATGTATCAACTCAGTTGGGTGGTTTCTTAAACCTGTATAGCGTCAGGGTTTTTTCCCAAAAAGTTCTTTGGGAAAGAGACTGTAATTTCATAGCCTGTTGGACCTGAGTCCCACCGAAGTCTGGTAACCTGGGCACCTTAGCAGGTGCTAAGATTTGAACTTAGGTCCAACAAACTCCAGAATTACTGGTTCTTTCCATTACACCAGTGGTTCCCAAAACATCAATGGAGAATACCAGGCAGTTGTATCAGAATCAGCTGGAGAGCCTGATAAAATGTTTTTTTCCTAGGTCTCAGACCCAGAGGGTCTGATTTAGTCGGTCTGGAGGAAGTTAATATATTAAACAAGTGCTTCCATTAATTCTGATGTGCAGCCAGGTTTGGGAACCACCAAGCTCTCCCTTTGGGCTGCAGTCTCCAGCAAAGGCTTTTTGTAGGAAGTGAGATTTGAACACTAAAGAAATAAATTGGACTTTACAAGTAGAGGGTGGGTTGTGAGATGGCCCTTGATGAAGGGGTCTGGCATGTGTGTAAGAGAATAAGACAACTGTCCCAGCTAGAGCAGAGGGTCACTGAAGGAGGAGAAAAGCTGGGGATGTATTTAAAACTGAGACAGCAAACAGGTTCACCGTTTGGAGAACTCGAACGGATTGGTAGCGGTTTCCTCGAAGCCCTGCGTTGAGGAGCATTCTGATGAGGGGAGTGGTGGCATACAGACACATGGTAGACATGCCAAATTTAAATACAGAACTTTATTTTAAAATGACAACATATGGTGTATTTTATAGTCCATCAAGATTGGCTTTGTTTAAATGAATAGAAGATAAAACTAAGACGAATAGTAAAATTTAATTCTCTCTCCCAAATTTTACTTGGTCCCTACAACTCTGTTTTTAATTAGAGCTTCATGACTTTTACCTGAATTCCTCAAGTGCAAATACTTTCTTTTAAAATTTATTTTCAGCGTATCTTTCGTGCAATGCAGAAAAGGAATCTTAAATATTTATTTCGGCATTTTATATTTTTATTGGTTTTGTAAACCACTGAAATTGTAGAGTGTACTTAGAGTGAGTTGGTCCCATATGCAGTAAATCAACTGGAGGACAGACTATAGTGTACACCATTTACAAAGTGAATCACTATAGCTAAAAATATAACTTCATCCCCTCCCACCCCTAAAACCTGCCAACATCCAAACAACTACAAAATTGCATGCTAGAGAGATGTGTACTATATTCCAAGACAAATATATACAAATTAAGCTGGAAAACCTCAAGGTGTTATTGATTAATTCTAAGAAACATTTCACAATCAAGTCTCATAGATACTATTTCTCTATAAGTTCAAGGAGGGGAAGAAAATGACTGCAGAGGATATGAATGTGGAAAGGAGACTTATGCAGAAAGGAGCCTTACTGGAGTATTTTAAAGATAAAACATAAGGAAAAGTTGGTAGCTGGCGGTAAAAGCACAAACGACGACAAAAAGGGGTTTCAGGCTTCATGAAACATTGTTAGGGTAAACGGTCTCTATCCCTCTCTCCAGTTCCTTGAGCTGTACCCCCAATCTGACATCTATGGGGGTCAGCAGCCTCAGAACATCCTAACAGCAGTGGGTGAGAGGCAGGAGAAAGCTGACTGTGATGAAACTAACAACGCAGGAAATGTATACATGAAGGTGATGCAGGTCTTACAATCAGTCCAAGTCAGGCGTGGGGTAACTTGGTATTTGGTATTCAGGATTTGTTCTGGAGCATGCGGAATGAACACTGCATTTTCTCCACAAGGGGCTGGAACATTCTAGAATCAAGCATGTGAAGACCCAGAAGGAATTATTCAGAGGCCTCCAGTTCCAATGCTAACTCCCCAGTAGAATTAATTGGATCATCAGCCATACTTTTCCAATCGCCTTAAAATATCTTAAGACTTAGAGTCAATGTCTAGAACAGAGCCTGGTGCACAGTAGGAGCTCAATAAATGTTTTCTGAATGTTGATCAAATGTCTGAAAAGTTGATAGTGTGTGGTCTTGATAGCTAGACACTGGCAACCCTTAAATATAAAATAGGTTTCCGAAAAACCAGGGTAAAAGGGGGATTGCACCATTATTTTCCAATCAATCTGGCAATCAACAAAGAGTAGCTCAAAAAGGGTTGCCCAACATTAGATGATCGGAAGTGAGGAAATGAGTTTGGTAGGTTGTGAAGGTGCAGGGATTTATTTAGAAACTGAGAAAATTATAAAAATCATTTGAGCACATATATTTCTTTTTTCCCCCGTCACTAATTTTGGCCTCAGTTATGAAAATATTTGTATTCTATTCACACTGAGGGCTCAGGAAATGATATTGATTGACCTATCAAATACATATTCAGTAAATTAAGTGCCATAAAAAATGTGCCTATGGACAACAATCAAGATAATGATGGTCCCTGCTGATATGTAGTTATTTCTATGGTAAATATAAAATTCAGAATAACCTTTAAAATGATACAACCTCAAGATCAGAAATTTGGCAGTATCAAGAGAAAAATAACAATTCACACAGTTTTTGAAATTCTAAGTTTATAAATGTAATAGGAAATTTTAAAAATTATTCATAATGAAAGTGAACTGACAAAACACTTCATGTTTTAGAAAAGGTTCAGAATGGCTCTAAGATTTAGATTACACATAAATGAGGAAAAGAAGAGATCACTATGTTGGGGTGACTCTCAACCACTTTCAATATAATTGAAACGAGCTCACTTTATCTTTCTTTTATTTCTCGTAAAAGCCCTTCACTGCCTTTCCCCTCTTTGAACCTGCATTCTGGGCTGGGGTTCTATATGTGTCACATGAAATGAGTTTACTTAACTGAATAAACAGACTGCAGAAACAATGTAATGACAAGAAAAGCAATCCTTTTAACATGAAGAATAATTTTATCTTGAAGTCCACAATGTAGAGTTACATAGGACCTTGTACTAGCACAGGACAGGGATACTGATGCAGAAGAATTTAGAAAGTCCCAAGAGGGGAGGGACCTTTCACCCCTGACCCCCACCCAAGCCCCGGTGCCTAGAACAAAGTAGACACTCAATAAGGAGTTAGTGACTACATGAATGAACAAGGAGATATGGGTCCCTTCTAGTGGATTCAGACCATTCCCCATGCCCAGTCTCATCACTACCACTGTTGTCCCAGGAATTTATCCAACAGAGACCTAGGGGACAGTGGATGACCCTGGCAGATCAATATCTGTGAGGGAAGACTGCCCAGCAGTCAAAGGCATCAAAGTCTCCCCAGGAGAAAGTGAATCGACAGAACTATAAAAACCTATTCTAAACAGTATTATTCAATGTGTCTCATTAGAAGTTCAGTGAAAACTTCATAGAGAATTAAACAATGCATTCTGAAGAAATGAAATAATGTTTCAAAGTAATATTTAAGCCAAATACTTAGGGGAATTAAAAAAAAATCAAAATTTTAAAAGTAGTTTACAGCTCCTTCCACATATGGGTTTTCACGATATGGGTCTATCTATTCACTGATAGAACAGCTCTAGTCTAAATCTAAATGAATGAACAAATAAATATGTAGATAAAGCTAGATAGAAACCAAAGGCAAATATTAAATTCTTATAAAAAATGAAAGGGATGTAAAATTATAAAGTAGTTTTCTATAAATGTCAAAATACCATACTTACAAAATTTGGAAAACAGATAAAATGCTTACGTGTTGTTGGTTAAACACAGTAGTAGATGAAATTAGAAGAAGCTGCATGCTACACTCCTTTGTTATTGGACCAAGACTTTGGCAGAATTACATTCACCTTTTCATTTGAAAATAAAGATACATCAAAACTCTTGAGTTGAAAGGTTAAGTGTACTCTCTGTGTAGTTGATAAATGTAGACCTAATCTAATCAGGGGCCGTCACAGGCACCGCTGCCCTGACCCAGGCTTCTGGTTTCCATGAGGGGAAGATCTAACCAAGATGTAGGCTCTCGGCCTTTGACCTACTCGAGACCTGGTCCAAGCCAGCCGAGAGCTCTGCTTAACAGGCGGGGAACTCGCGGTTCAAATCAGGACCATGTGCATTTCGCAAATACACCACATGGCTCTGAAATGAAAATGCAACATGATCAAGTGCTTCAGGATATTTTAACAACTAGGCGAGAGATTACAGCTAGATAAAACTGGGCTTTCAGGTCACTTTGGCTCATTCATGTCTCTCCCCGGTTCTATGGACTAGACAAATTTAATTTTATTGTATTTCTTAAGAATTTGCTAGAAAAACAAAAGTTTGGTAAGTTGTTTCATGCTTGATTGATCTTGGGGAAATGGGGATGTTGTAAGGTTTCTCTGCGACATGTGTCACCTATTAGATAGTTAGCTTTTTCTATTTCCAACTGAGCCAAACCAAATTAATTAGAAAGCGGTTTGAATTACAAGCAAAATACAATGAAAAGTAATAAAAACAGAAAATGACATTTAGGTCATCAATAATATTCCTGAGGTAATTCGGCATTGATTTTTCTTGTTTTCTATGATAAAGAGCTTTACAAGTTGTCAAACTGACAGTTTAACCCCAGTTGTTACAGTAGTAACAATGGCAGGCACCAAGAGCACAAATTTAATAATAGGGTAGATTTATTTTCTTTTCGTTTCTCACTTTGTTTCTCCTGGAAATCAGTACTAGGAGTGTAAGATGGCCTGAGCTACCATGAACCTGAGGAAGTCTACAAATCTCACAGTTCTTGTAAGATTCAAACAGACAACAAACATCAACAAAATTCAAATGAAAGCAGGTATCAGAGATTCAGATGAAATAGAGAAAAACAACTCCCAATAATACATTAGTATCTTCTTTTTTAATGAGGGAAAAACATGGATTGTGACAATCTTTGCAAAAAAGCCCTTTTTACTCTTCAGAGTAAAACTTGTATTTTTTTGCTATGGGATAAGTTAAATCTTTGGCTCAATTTATCTTAGAATGTTTAAGGTTCATGAAAATCAATGTTTTTAATTACTTTTAAAATTTTAGTAATTACTTTTAAAATTTAGTATAGGAAAAACCCATGATGCAAAGACTTCCCCTCCAAATAGCTAAACTTTTTAATTGGGGGAAAAAAACCCCAGAGAAAGTAGAGGTTTTATTTTACTTATATGATCCCTAGTTTGTTAGCCCTTGTGAAGTATTCGAGGACTGGGTGACCCTTCATCTAAATCCCTATGTCTATCATTGTGAGAGAAGCTGAATGGGCACTTATCAAACACCAAAACACACCTGGGATTTGGGGTTTTTTTTTTGTTTGTTTTGTTTTTGGCCTGAATCCTGAAATCAGCAGGAAGAGTCAGGAGCTTCTTGATTCTAAGTCTTCCCTGAAGACTAGCAGGTGAAATATACATGTAATTACAAGGCAGGAGAGGGCAGGAGAGAACAAACCATTGACATTATCAATGTAATGCTACTATGTTCATTTCTTTGTAATAGTACTACATTCTGGGTTTTATAGGCTTATCTTTCCTACCTAAGGAATCAATCTACTCTTTAAAACAATGTCTTCAAATAACTGACTTCCTCTTAGAACCTAATCATTTTGGAATTTGGAGATATAATTAAACAGATGTCATCAGAGCATGGTACTCCCAGGATTTAGGGAGAAGATTGGAAAAGCCACCCTCTGAGAGTGAAGCTAGAGAAATCAACACACAGTAGACTCCAGTATCCCTTCAACATATGTGTATCAGGGTCTCACTGTGCCAGGCTTAGAGCTGGGCACAGGGATGCAATGGTGGTTGGTTCCTGAGATAAATGTCATTGCCTGTCAGCATAATTCAAACCAAGAGAATGGCTAGAAAATGGGCTATCCCTGTGGCTGGGCTATTGCTCTAGCTCAAGGTAGGTCCCCAGGGAGGCAAATCTGGAATTTAATAATGTAAAAAAACTACTGGTACACAATCCATTGCCTGAAACCCTTGAGCCAGATGGCTTTGAGAACTAAATTTACCAGATTTAGAAATTTATAAATATCATATATTATGTCATACCCATAGTGGAGAACAAAGCAGTACTCTGTAACCAAACATATTAACATTTCTGAAGCAAAACATATGACTATTTGGACCAGGTGAAATAAGTAGTACCTAAATAGCCTTACATGAGTACAAGTCAGGTTTTATTGGAAATATGTTCCAGTTCCACCTTACTAAAAAAAATTACAGTTTTGAGAACCTTTTGGGATTCCAGAATTGCAGATAAGGGACTATATAGTCTACTTGAAAATATGATATGTTACCAACAGGGTAACTGTTAATATAGAATCTAGGAAAAGAAGCCAAAGAATCTCCAATTGTGTCCTGGAAATAAAGTACTTCCGGTCTGTAGAGCGAAAGCAGCTAGTCAGGCTCTCCTTAGAGCAGTGGCTCTCTGACCTCACTGGGCACTGGAATCAGCTGGGAAGCTTTACAGAGCCATGCCCAGGCCACACCCTAAGCCACACAAATCAGAACCTCCAGGGTGAGACCAGATATCTCTGTGTGTGTGTGTGTGTGTGTGTGTGTGTGTGTGTGTGTGTGTGTATGAATGTACCCATGTATGCACGTAGGTATGCATTATTATTATTTTACTTTTTCAATTGGGGTATCAAATAAAAACAATAAGGAATATAAAATGCAAAAATATCAACTAAGTACCACCCAGAAGAACATATAGAACACCCCAGGTTTCTTTCTCAGTCCTTATCACCCCCATGTCCTCCCCAGAGGCAACTGCTACTATGACTCCTGATCACCAGGGATAAGTCTCAGCTGGCAATATTTTGCAATACCGGTTCTCAAACTGGGCTGCTCCTCGGCATCAAGTGGAGAGTTTTAACCAGCACTGGGTCCACCCCAGAGATGCTGATTTACGTGTCTAGGCAGCAGCACTTTTATAGCTACCAGGTGATTCTAATGCGGCAAATTCTTAAACACAAAACCATCAAAAACAATCAGAAAGAGGCTGCCTTTTGCAGGGAGTTAAGGCTGAATTTCCTTTTCTTCCTCTCTCCCTCCCTCCTTCTCATTCTCTCCCTCTTTAAAAATATTCTTCCTTCCCTTCCTTCCTTTTTTTCTAATCAAACCACAATTGCTACTACAGATACCAGAAGCAGCTTAAGTTCCATCTAATAAATCCCCTATTTTTCTCCCTTCTTTTTTATTTTTTGGGAAGAAATAATTTTAAAAAAAGGATACGAAGAGGGAAAGATGAGAGGAACAGAAAAGAAAATAAAGCAAGCTAACTGGGGAAGAGATGCAAGGCTTGAAGGGGAGAAAAGATCAAGGGAAAAGAGATGGGGAGAGAAAAAGAAAATGGGTTCTTTCTCAACATAGTTTATTTCACCCTGTATGTTCACCTTGTAAGGACACAATAGGACAAAAAGAGCTTTTAAAAATTGCTGGTGGTACCCTGGTATATCAGTAACATAATTTACCCCATAGTTTCTTAGCCCTCATAGCAATGAACACCTTCCCCAGGGCTCATTGTGTTCTTGGGAGCTGGGTTCCTAAGTCAGACAGCTGGGCCCTTCAAGCAATAACCTTGAGACAGCTACTTAATTAACCTTTTTTAGCCTCATGTTTCACCATCAGTAAAATGAAGATAACAGTACACACCTGTGCCAGTGAAATGTTATATGTCAACCTGGCTAGGCTATGATGCCCAGTTCTTTAATGGAACACGAATCCAGGTGTTGCTGTGAAGGTACTTTGCAGATGTGATTACATCTACAGTCAGTTAACTTTAAGCAGAGCAGATTACCCTCTATAATGTGGGTGGGCCTCACCCAATCAGTTGAAGGCTTTAAGAGCAAAAACTGAGGTTTGCCAGTAAAGGAATTCTTCCTCCAGACTGTCACATAGAAATCCTGTCTGAGTTTCTAGGCAGCTGGCCTGCTCTACAGATTGCAGACTCAAGACTGCAGTCTTGACTCTTGACCGAGTTTCCAGCCTGTGGTCCTGCCCAATGAGTCTCAGAGTTGCCAGTCCCCACAACTGCCTGAGTCAGTTCCTTAAAATAAATCTGTAACTATATGTACAAACATATCTTTTTTTTTTTTTTTAAAGAAATTCACGTTCTTTTATTTATTTATTTATTTATTTATGGCTGTGTTGGGTCTTCGTTTCTGTGCGAGGGCTTTCTCTAGTTGCGGCAAGTGGGGACCACTCTTCATCGCGGTGCGCGGGCCTCTCACCATCGCGGCCTCTCTTGTTGTGGAGCACAGGCTCCAGACGCGCAGGCTCAGTAATTGTGGCTCACGGGCCCAGCTGCTCCGTGGCATGTGGGATCTTCCCAGACCAGGGCTCGAACCCGTGTCCCCTGCATTGGCAGGCAGATTCTCAACCACTGCGCCGCCAGGGAAGCCCATGTACAAACATATCTTATTGGTCTTGTTTCTCTGGAGAACCCTACCTGAAGAGGTAATAGATGTAATGCGCTCACCGAATGCATAGTCAACGTCAGCTACGATTTTTAGGGTAGTGTGGGGTTTATTACGGCTTATGTCTCCTGCCATGACATAAGAAGGCTCTGGGATGATCTGTAACTATGAACTTTGGGTATAATCTCTCTCTCTCTCCCCTCTATCCTTTGTAAACTTTCTCATAATAGGTGTCAGGCCACTTCTAATTCCCTATAACACAGGCCCAGAACAATTCTAGCTAAAACAACAATCTGGGCACTAGTGGCGCATAGCTGAGCTCGGGAAACTCCTTTGTTCCAGACTCTGGGTGCTTCCCCCTTGGCTGCCACGGATACCTTTATTCTTTTTCTCCTCCTTTTTTGCTTCCCGCCCTCAGCCCTGGACCATAATCTGGGTTCTGCTTGGTCTATTTTCCCCGGGGCCCGGCCATCTCCATCATGGGAGTCAACAGGATGGCGGCTCCAGTTCACCCATCACTCTGACCACCGGCTGAAGTCGCTGACATAAATATTCTCGTAGCCCCTTGCAGCAAACGCATTTGTCATGCCTGCATGGGGAACTGGGGAAGAAACAGCTTGATGTACCTCTGACTGGGCTTCTCAAATAATACTTCTTTGTCAGTCCTCAGAAGGGCTAGTCAGAGGGAAGAGGTTGGAAGGGGACAGCTACATTTGGGAAGGGGAAGATGACTCTGAGAGCTAGAATCTAGCTCCAATTTTCCCCAAATAGTCTGAAAAGGCGGCCCACTGGGTGGAAGGCTCTGCCTGTGTACCAGCTGTTACTACTGGATAACTTAGCCCAACTCCCTTATTCACCAAATTAAGCCAATGAGGCCCAGAGAAGAGTTCTGGTTAAGGCAGCAGCTACGTTGGTGCTATGACTTGGACCGAAGGCCAGGCCTCACAATTTAAGAGTCCAGTGCTTTCTTCCACCATATCGCATGGCCATTCACAGCTCAGGTACTAGGTGGCGAAACAGGACTGAAGAATTGTCTCCTTTACCATGAAACTACTACCAATCACTCAGGCCCATACCCTCTAGCTTCCTCTGGCTGCCCATGAAGTTTCAAGCCCTGGATGTGGGGCTCACGGGGGTGTCGGGGGTGGGAGGCAGCAAGGGTAGCTCTCAGGAGCTGGGCCAGCGGTTAGCACTTGCGGTGAGTGCAGGATATAAGGAGTTACAAACACTCATCTTTTCTTTAGGTGGTTTCCCACAAAGAAATTGGACTGATGATTACAATTTCTCAGGCCTTCCAAATTCCTAATGATGATCATTTAAAATGAGGAAGTCGCTCCTCGGTGCAAGGCAAATGAGAAGCATCTACTTGACCAGTCTCTTCTTACAAGTCACCCCGCAGTGCTTTCCTTACTGTCTGCGTTTCCTCTGCAGCAACACACTTGAATTTGAGGTCCGTGCTCCATGGCTCACAAAAGGCTAAGACCTAATAACAAAGGGCATGTGGAGACGATATTTTAGGAGATGTCAAAGTCCTCATTGTTGAATTTAATGAAAGTGGAGTTCTGAAGGGTAAAGGTCCAATTACTGTGTGAAACTTTCCAGGTGGCTTTGCCTCAGTGACCTGAACAGGTGGGAACAAGGAGACCACCTGCTTCTCTGTTTGTACAGTGACTAATACATGTATACACACTTAATAAACATTTAACTGTGGCAATGCTCTTAAAATAGTTCTTGCACAACTAGAATTCAACAGATTTGAAATTACTGGGTGACTTTGTCAGGCCACTTCCATAAAAGGGGATGGGCTGCAAATTCTGGTGATGCTGGAACCCAATCCTTCCCAACAGGCCAGAATTGCTGATCCTCATCATGCTCGGGTCACAAAACCCAATACTACATCTACATTACACAGGGAACATAGAGCAGACTATGACAATTCTATCCCGAACAAATTGCTGAGTTGTAACACATTTGGAGTGGACCTTTTCCAAGATTCAGAGTGAGCTCTGAGAATTAAAAATATAGATCCATTTTCTGGTGTTGGGGAAACTGGAAATCCAGATGCAAAAGAATGAAATGAGACATTTATCCTATACCATATACAAGAAAAATCAACTCAAATGGATTTTAGACTTAAACATAAGACATGACACTGTAAAACTCCTCAAAGAAAACAAACATAGGGAAAAGCTTCTTGACATTGGTCTGGGCAATGATTTCTTGGATATTTAACCAAAAACACGGGCAACAAGAGTAAGAGTAGACAAGTGGGACTACATTAAAGTAAAAAGCTGCTGCCCAGTAAAGGAAACAATCAAAAGAATAAAAAGGCAACCTATAGAATGGGAGAAAATATTTGCAAATCATATATCTTGGGTTAAAGTCAAAATATATAAGGAACTCCTACAACTCAATAGTAAACAAATAAATGACCCAATTAAAAAATGGGCAAAGAACTTGAATAGATATTTCTCCAAAGAAGACATACAAATGGCTAACGGGTACATAAAAAGGTGCTCAACATCAATAATCATCAGGGAAATGCAAATCAAAACCACAATGAGGTATCACTTCCCACCTGTTAGGATGACTACTATGAAAAAAAGAAGTGTTGGCAAGGACGTGGAGAAATTGGAACCCTTGAACACTGTTGGTGGAAATGTAAATTGGTACAGCTGCTATGTAAAACAGTGTGGAGGTTCCTCAAAAAATTAAAAATAGAACTACCATATGATCCAGCAATCCTGCTTCTGGGTACAAAGAATTGAAATCAGGATCTGAAAAAGAAATTTGCACTCCCATGTTTGTAGCAGCATTATTCACAATAGCCATGATATGGAAACAACCTAAATGTCCATCTATGGATGAATGAATAAAGAAAATGTTGTATATACAAACAAAGGAACGAATATTATTTGGCCCTAGAAAAGAAGGAAATCCTGTCGTAGGCTACAACATGGATGAACCTTCAGAACATTATGCTAAGTGAAATACGTCAGACCCAGTTGGACAAATACTACATGATTCCTCTTATATGAGGTTTCTAAAATAGTCAACTTCATAGAGGCAGAGAGAAGAATGGTGGTCACCAGCGGCTGGGGCAGGGAGACATGGGGAGTAGTTGTTCAATGGGCATAAAGTTTCATTTATGCAAGATGAATCACTTCTAGAAATCTGCTGCACAACATTGCGCCTATCGTCAACAACACTGTACCGTGCACTGAAAAATGTGTTAAGAGGGTAGATCTCATGCTAAGTGCTCTCACTGCAGAACAAACAAACAAACAACAACAAAAAAGCAGTAGGACACAAGGAGACTTTTGGAAGTGATGGGTATGTAGTAATAGTTTCAAGGGGGCTTGCTTATGTACAAAATGATAAATTTGTATATATTAAATGTGTGTATTTTGGGGTATATCAATTATACCTCAACAAAGCAGTTTAAAATGCCCATTTTCAAATATTATAATTTGGGAACAAATACAGAATTTAAAATTCCTTGTAATGATCAAGTAAAATAAAGTTAGATGAATTTAACCATAATCCATTTACTCTCATATGGCCTCTGAAGATGCGAGAAAAACACTGTCAGCAGAGTTAGAAGTCCTGATTCAAGCTTTGGCTCTGATAATATTTTTCAACACGAACTCTCTTGGTATAGAACTAATTCTTTTCCCACATCTCACCTACCATATTGGTTAGAATTAGATTCTGCTGCAAATCAAAGAAAAATCATAATATTGGTAGCTTAAACAAGATAGAAGTGCATTTCTCCGTTATGTAAATTAAGCTCAAAGGGAGGCAGTCCTAGGCTGGCATGGTGACTGCACAGCCAGCAGGGACCTGGACTCCCACTCCCTTATTGCTCTTTTCAACAATATCATTTTCTCTCAGGGCCCAAGAGCCCAAGATGGCTACCAAGCACCAACCATCAGGCCCACATTCCTCTCAGCAGGAAGGAGGAAGTGGCGAAGAAGGGCCCTTTCTTCAAGGGCATTTCTTCAACATTGCACAGGATACTTCTACTTATGTTCCATTGCCCAGAAATTAACCACATGGGTACATCTTGCTGCAAGGGGAGCTAGAGTTTTTATTTTGGGTGATGGTATATCCAGCCCAAACCAGGGATTTCTTTATTAAAATAAGCAAAGAGAAACAGTTACCAGGGGAGAGCTAGCAGTTTCTAAGTTGGGCTAGACTTAATGAGGATGAACATTTTACAGAAGGGAAAGCTTGTTCTGGATGCCTGTGGAAGGCTGGGGTGAGGGTAGGCACAGGGAATGAGTAAACACAAAGATTTTATGAAACAGAATAAATGCATAATTTTTACAGTGCAACACATTACCTTTTCTTGCCAGTTAAATACCTTTAAGAACTGAATCAAAGCTCTGAGGACTAGATGGTAGAAAACAAATGCGTATGTACAAGCTACCTTTGTTTACATGTGTTTATATGTTACTAGACAACTGGATAAATGAGTTGTTTGGCACCATGAAAACAGTTCTTTTAATTGAATATTAAAAGGAAAAAAACCAGAATTATCACTGAAAGTCACATCATGGTGCAGAAAATACAGGTGCTTCAGCTTTCTGCATTTATACAGAGCATATTTCACCATGACAAATCATGAGAGGAAGAAAATAAAAATGCTGATTGGGGCTTAGTCCACAATGGACTTGTGAATTGGCTTGTTGGCTTTGCTAACTTATCAACATCAGGTAACCAACTTACAAAATGGACACTTCACTCTGTGTGTTCAGTCAAGCTGATTCCCTCCTCCAACCCCAATCTTTTTTTTGTTTGTTAGTTTTTTGCAAGTCTGAGTGGACAGATGGAGTTATTGGCATGATTTCTTGAACTTGGGAGTTGTTTTGGTGCACGTACCGAGAACGGACACCTGAAGTCACCAGACCTACACAGGATGCCCCTGAACAGCCCCTATGTTTATAGTGCTTTTGCTACCACCTCCCTTCAGTACTATTTACCACCTAGCAGTCACAGCTGCTGCAAGGAGTAGCTGATTAACAGACAACCTGATTTTGGGTGAAGCCAGAAGCTCATTCTTGGCCTGAAGTTGAGGTGATCTTTACACAGAGAACACAGACTTACAAGGGAGGAGGGGACTCCAATAAGACTTGACGCCACCTCCAAGCTCCCTAAGCCGAATGGGGAGGGAAAATGAGGCTCCCTGGCCAAAGGGGGTTGTGGGTGTGGTTTCTCACCACCACGTGGACGGATAAGTGCATCTGGTGGCAGAGAAGTGGGGACGTGGTGACATCTTTAGGCCCCCCCAAAGAAACTGGATCCTATGTTGTCTGGGCAATCAGGGGAGGCCCTAAACTTGACCAGGTGCAGAAAGAGTATCATGGCCGTCCTAGGGAGCCCTCCTGTTTTATGAAGCCAAGTGAGTGTAATCTTGACTCTTATCAAGTGCGGCCCGCAATTATGGGGCAGGGCTGCGTAAGCAAGTCATCTACAACTCAGTGAAACTGCTGGATAAATCAGCCAGCTTTATAAATAAATGTCATAGGCCTTAACGACTTTAAAGAACACTCAAGTGACCAAAGAAGATCTTGTTAGAAAGTGGTTAGCACCCGAGAGGCTCACTGCCGCAGGAAGAAGTTTTTTGCAGGCATCTCTCACAAAGAAAGGACCTGCTTGTAAACAAAAGAAAAAGTTGCAAGTTTAAAGGACAGGAGAATTGAGAAATGGAGGGAAAAAAAAGAAGCAATGAAGACATGAACAGAGATGTTTAACCACAAGGGCAGCCTTCCTGCCAAGTGTAGCTTGTTCAGTGGACCCTAAGCTGTCAAATCCTTCCATTTAAGGAGTCTGACCATTTCTGATTTACTCTCTAGATAGGAGATATGAAACTCAGGTTGGGCCTGTTAACTATAACACCAACAGAATCTAAAAGTGCCTGGGATGGCTGTGACAGACTCTGGGGCCAGCCTGTGAACCTAAGACCGTGTATAACACCATCTCTATATACAAGGAACTCCAAGTTCAACTACTGCTATAGGATCCATAAGATTTTTTTTTTTTTGATCCATAAGATTTATTAGCGCCACTCATTTGCTATTGGTGGCAGTCTCTGTTTTATTTTTCCCTTCTTTCCCAATGAGAATATGGGCCTCTTCAAGAAAATGTAACAAAATCTTACATATCCAATATGCCGCGGTAGCAGTTAATATCATGTAAAATTCTTCATCCTTTTTCCTACAGAGTAAGATGTAAACAGGAAAAGTAACAGGCTTTAGAAGATGCATAGCTGGCTGCATGAAAGCAGGACTGTGAGAATGATGATAAAGTGTCTTCGTTCCAGGCATCACGAACGGACGGGGCTGCCCATGAGAGCATCTTCCCGCGTCAGTGCCGTGCGACTTCGGGAAACTTCGCTCCCTGACTCTCTGACAGAGTCTCCTTGAAGTGCAGTAATGAAAGCATTTCCCTCGAATTCGTTTCTTTTCTGGCTTGTGGCAGCAAAGAAGAAAGACCATATCATCTGCTGGCTGATGAAAACTTGAATAGCTGTACACTGTCACCAGATCATTTGGAGGAAAAATGATAAATGCCCTGAAGAAAGCCCTGGGATGCTATATGTAAAACTGAGGTAAGAAGAGCCAATAAGGTCTGTGACAACATTAAGCCAGTTCCTAGCAATGAAGCAATTATATGCGCGACTGAAACAATCTATAATGACAGCTATAACAAAGGCACAGGAAAGAGGGCAGGAGACCACTTGGAATAATCTGAAATATCTAGTGTCCTGAGAGGAGAGAAGTGTGACCTATTCCAGAGCTTGAGGGTCAGAAAGATCTGGAATTATAAACGGAGACTGAAGGTACTGTATCACACAACTTTCTAATTATAAGTGCCTTACTTAGCTCTGGTGAAGGCATACCTTATAAAATGACTGCTGGCAAGGAGTCACAAAGGGAAATAACTACAAGCACACAATAGAAACAAGAGGAAGGAAAGTAACTAAAAAACAAGAGCATAAAAATTATCTAAAAAGTGATGACACCTAACTGGGACCAGGGTGCTGAGAAATGGGCATACCCATGCACTACCTGGGGGAGAAGAAATTGTTACCCCCTTTCTGTGACAGGCCAGTTAGGAATATGTATCATCAGCTTTATGATTCCACGGTCCCTTTGAGTTGGGAGCTCTATTATTAGGATATTATCCTAAAAAAAATTTATGAATGTGAAAAGTGATTTAATGAAGAGTTAATAATAATGATAATAATAACAACTAGCATTTATTGGGGGCTTACTATTTCCTTCACAGAAAGGAAAGCTTGTTCTGGATGCCAATGGAGGCCTTAGTTGGGAATGGAGGTGGGAAATGAATAAACACTTAAAGATTCTAAGTAAGAGATAAATGCACAATTTTTACAGCACAACATATGACCTTTCTTTGCCTGTGAAATAACTTTAGAGATCATCAAAAGCTCTGAAGACTACATGGCAGAAAACAAATGCACATGGACAAGTTACCTTTGCTTGTATCTGCTTATATGTTACTAGACAACTGGATAAATGAGTCATTCGGCATCATGGAAATGGCTCTTTTAATTGCACATTAAAAGGAGCAATCAAAATGATCACTAAACATCACATCAAGGTGTGGAAAATACAGGTGCCATAGCTTTATCCATTTATAAGAGAGCAGATCTCAAGACAGAAGAAGATAAAAACGTTGACTGAGGCTATTGTGTTTTCCATGTCTTAACTCACTTCACTGTGAGGATGTTCATCACAGTGTTGTTTATATTGCCCTCTTAAATACCCATTACAGACAACCGGCTAAAGAAATTATATTTCTATATAATGCAAGCACTAGGAACCTATTACAAAGGGTAATGTAGAACTATATTTATAGACATGAAAAAACAATCTCAATATCCTGTGAAGAGAACATATGAGTATATAATAGTATATACAATATAATTCCATTTTTGTTAAACTGTTAATAGTAATAATGTATACAAATTGGTATTATGATGTTTTATGTTCTTTTCTACTTATTTGGAATTTTTAGATTTTTAGAATTAAACACGTATTATTACAAAAAAAGAAGCACAAGTTTTTCAAATGATGAGTATGTTTATAGAAATAAAAAACTTTCTTCCACAAATAGAAGAAAATATTTAGCAAATGTTTGTGAGGAACAGAAAGAATATCTTCAAAGTGGAGTTAATTTGAAAAAGACATCCCAAATATGGACTTAAAATTCTAAAAAGGAGAATTCCTAGCAGCAGATAGCATCTTACAGAAAGGACACACCTGTAGGCCACAACATGGGCCATTTTAAGCCAAATTCTACCTCTGCGCACTTGTGAACACAGACACAGAGGGTAAAAGGTACTTCTCTTCTGCAGCCCCTTGCATAAGAGCTTACTCTTTGCCCCTGATGTCCCTAAGCCCATGGCTGGGGCCCCTGCACGCCTGCCTGGGTCTTGGTGTGGTGGAATGCTTATTCTGCTCTCAAAGAGAGCCCTGACCAAACACAAAAAAACCCTCAAACAACTCAAATACCACTGGAATGAAGTGGATGTGTGGGCAGCCGCTTTTATTGGGCTTAAGGAAAATCCCCCGCCCCATCCTTTCTCACCCCTGAATGAATGCAAAAACGAAAACCATCTTTATGGGTACTTCCTCTTGGTGGGTTTCTAATGCTTCTGACTGATGGTTAGGGCATCTGGAAATCTATTTAGTTAGGCTTAACAATACTCGAGAAACTGTGTGTTTTACGTTATGCTGAGAAATTTAACAGTATATTAAGACATATTGTACGACACTTAGAAAAAAACTTTTTCCCACATGAAGGTAAACACGTACAAATAACACAGTATAAATGAGTGTATAGAATGCACATTTTCTTCTTTAGACGACTTTAAAAAGGCATATTCCATCGTTTAAACGCTTCGAAATCTTCACAAGAAAAATCCTATTAAACACAAAGGTGATCTATTCCTTACGTGAAGGGTACTGCCGCCTTTACAAGGAACTGAAGGGGAAGAAAAACTGCTGCAAGTGCATAATATATATCAAATGGTATAAAAATAGCCTAACTCGTACATGCATAAAAATCATGCAATTAATTTTTACATTAATTTGATCAACATATCTTTCCTCACGTTATCAAAGAGGACACTGAGGCAGAGAGGCAAGGTGCCCTGCCCAGTTCGGAAACTTGCTTTTCTAGAATGCAGAGACTGTCCCTAATAAAACAAAACCTGGAAACTCAAGACAACCTAGCTGTTGAGATATCACTTCACTGTTTAACACTTCAGCCGACTAGAACATCTTAGGGTCAGAAGCTACTTCCAGCTTTGGAGGTACGGGGTACAGGGGAAAGTGTTAATCCTCGTGCACCAGTTTTCTGGCTTTTTATGAGATTAGCTTTATGTTGCTTAATAAAATCAGAGGAAAAGGTGCTGCTAGTGGTCTTTTAGCCTACTAGCAGTAGTATAGTATTTTTTTTTTAACTCAGTTAAATTTTATTTTTAACACTATTATAATTACACATGACTTACAGTATATTTCTATTGGACAGCACTGCTTACACTATTTTGATGCTGAGTTAATTTGATGGTTAATGTTATGTGTTGGCTTGACTGGCCATGAGGGGCCCAGACTAAACATTCTTTCTGGGTGTCCGTGAGAGTGTTTCTAGATGAGATTAGTATTTGAATTGGTGGATTCAGCAAAGTAGACTGCCCACCTCAATGTGGGTGGGCTTCATCTAATCGTTGAGGTCCTGGATAGAACAAAAGGTAGAGGGAAGAGGAATATTTTGTATCCAACTAGCAGCAAGTAAGAAAGAAGTTCGCTAGGTCTCCACCCAATGACTACCACTCATCTTGGGAGAGTTAACGCCATCTTAGCGTCAGGGCTACCATCATCATATTATGTGCCTAGATTTTTGTTTATTTATTCTCCAACATGCTAGCGACTGCAACTCACACCATCATTCCATTCCCGAGCCTCCAGAAGCCTAACCATGATTACCATCGTCGAAGACAGAGCAGAGGCGTGAGGTGACCCAGCTCTGGTGGGTGGACGTAAAGCATAAGAGGAGCGTAGACCCTCTGAGTGCCGCACGGCCATTATGAAGTCACTGACCTGTAGGAAACTGCTACCATGGTTCACAAATTTATTGTCAGGTTCCAGCCTCTAGCTGTTCTCTGATTGTTCTAAATACTTGACAAACTGAAGCCTTTTCACTTCCTGTTGAAATTGCCTCATCTCCCTGTCAGAGCGCCATGGGGGACTCCATTACTTTTCTGACTTCTTTCCCCTCCTGACAAGTCATTTAGCTGGCTTCTTGTTGTGAAGGCTGTCCATGTCAAATTAGCCGGGGCCCCTATTGTCCTTATTACCACTCGAAAAGCCATCATGAGTAATGCTACGGGGTCCCTCAGTTGTCATCATTTGTCAGAAAGAAAGGGAGTGTGCTTACATGTAGCTGACAGGTAATTTCAGTGTCTACAATTACCCCAATTAGTCTTGTCATAAACAATTCGATAAATGCACACCAATACAAACAGATAAACACACCAAGGTCTCTCACTATTAATGCTGTGTAATGGGTAAATCAGTGATATAATGCTATATTTTATTTATTTATTTTTAAACTATCCTCAGCTGCGAAGCTGGCGCTTGCTACCTGGTCAGCACAAATTGTACTATCTACTTTCATTAGCTCATCATCACAAGAAAATTTGAAAGGCTGTGACAAAATTCATTGAGAGAGAGAGGGAAAGAGCAGATTGTTATAACACCTGCTTTAGGCAAGGATACAACAAAGGTTTTCTTTTTGTCAGTTCTGGGCAACTGTGGGCTTCAAAGTTGACTATTTTGTGTTAAAACAGCAACATATGAAATATGATAGGAATGGGAACAGAAAAATTATATCCACACTGAAATTAGGAACATGATTTGAAAGAAAAAAAAAAAAGAAACCCTCCTACCAATGTACCACTCAGCAACGATATACTAAAAAAAAAGATTGTGGGTTGGTAGTCTCATATATAAGATGATTTCAGTTCTCTCTAACTACTGATTCCCATTTTTTAAAAATGCCACCTTAAAAATATATATAAGGCTTGCCATGTTCAGTGTCAAAGTTATTTATCTGCTCCAGCATTCACATGGATTTGTTGAACGAAGGTATCAACGGTGCTCCTTGCTAGACTCGGCCTATAGGTGATTAAGACTCAGCAAGGGTGGAACACTGGCTTGCTCATGACCCTCTAAACACCAGGGATGGAACCTTTTTTAACACAACACCCTCCAGGAGGACTCTCTAGTCAGACCCTGTACTCAACCCCGACTGAAACTCCGTGACGTTCACTCTCGTGATCCACATAAATAGGTGCTCAAGACCCAACATCTGCAGTGTCCACTGCGCCCTGTTTGCTGACCGTAATCTTAAGTGATGGCTGAAAAACCCAACACAAGGAGATTGTTGGAGGAAATTGCTCTTGGCAACTATTTGTTCAAGCTCAAGATTTTTTTTTTTTTTTTAAACCAACACTAAGAACCCACCAGAAAATAGGACAGGTCTCCCTAATGAGTAATCTATTTTAGCACAGTCTTGTCTAGGCATGACAGTTTACTGAGAGGCTTGAAAAACTCGTAATTACCAGTGTTACAGGGCAATTAATGTATATTACACTGCACTACTCATGGCAGCAACTGTCATTTTCTCAATAAAAATGAGTACTCTTCAGCTAAAGGTGACATTAATTGGGACTTTAATGACTATGCAGAGGAGCTGAAGCCAAATATGAACAAAACAGCGATTCAATGAGCGACTTCAGAAACGAGAAAATTGTACTAAAATGAGATTAATTGCTGTTTAGAAAAAGGAAAGAACCTAAAAAGCTATTAAATTGCAGGGTTTGGGTGCCCGGGTGATGGTTGTGATGTTAATCTTGCATTCTCACAGCAGGCAAATATTCACTAAATTCAGAGCCTTTTGACAGCAGGAAAAATCATGTATGCTTAACTTCAATCCATCAAAAATATATTTCAGCTTTTATCAGTGTTCTAAATACTTCTGCAATTTCAAAAATTACTGCTCCATTCCTTGGCTGTCATCATGCAAATGTGAACACTGTCAATATTGCTATGAAAAATTTCCCAGCTTCAAAAGGCCTACTTCAGTGATAAAGAAAGAAAAACGTGAAGATTAGAATTGCAAAACACACACTACTAATATAACAGAAATCAAACAATAAGAATTTAATGTTTAAGTTGTGGAAACTGCTAAAATAGAAAATGATGGGGTGGGTTTTTTTTTTTTTTTTTCGGTAGATAAATCAAAGAAAAATAATTCTGAGATTCTTTCAAGGCTTGTAACTTGATGCTTAATTAATCAACACCAATAATTAGGACAGAATTTTGCATCTTGACTTCAGGTGCTGTAATTGTTAATACTGCTCTCTGTTTCTAAAAGCCTTTATCCTTGCTTCTAGGTTCTTGAAAACAATTATATAATTGCTTTTCTTTATGGCCTTTTCAAATATCATGATGACTGTATATACAAAACACGGCACTTAAACTTTGACATGTAAGAGGGAGAAAAAGATTTGATAACTCTGAAGTTATAAACCCTGTAACTTTAAATTTTTTTTTTTTTTTTTTTTTTTTTAAAGATAGGCCAGCAATTTAGTAATTCTGTTAAAGAGGGAGTTTTCAAGAAAGTTACTTTGGGCCAGAAACGTAGCATTCCCAATAGTTGCCCCAATAAAAAAGATTAGACCTGACTTTATAATACTGTGCACTTTTCTACTGCATAAGCGATTCTGTTTGTTCTGTATTTTAATATTTAAAGAGCCTTCTCATCTACAGTTTAGGTCAGGGCTCGAGACACATTACTCAAGAACTACATCCACTAAATGACAGGGGGAGGTGAAATAGTGTACTTTCCATCTTCAAATCAATGATAAACCCCGTCTCTTCTAAAAATCCAGAAATACAAATCACCTGACCTCCACTATGAAGACCGGTTATTGGCTACTTGTCTGCCAGAATATACTTAGAGGGCCACTGGGGGGACAGGAGGGGGGAGTGGGGAGAGAAACACATGCATATCCATGTGTGTCTGCTCGATGAGGGGATGTTCTAAGTTTTATCTTCCAGCTGTTTCATTCACTAAAAATGCTCTTTCTTGAGTTTTGAGTCTTAGCTTGAGCGTAATCATCTTTGTAAAACAAGTCGCTTCCCAGGTCCTGCGTTCCCTAGTTCTACCTGCTCCTCCTTGGCCTCCAATTTTCCCCTTTCTTGTATCTAGACTTTTATGTTAACGGCACAATTCTTACTCAAGACTTGAACAAATGTCCTTTTTAGTCCTTTTTTTGGGGGGTGAAAAGGGGCCTTTGTTATTCATTGTGCCGTTTCAAAAACTAAGCTTCTCTTATACCTCAAAAACAGCTTTCTTTTAAGGACAAAAAATTCACCAAGCTCCCCCTAAAAGTCTTTTCAGGCAGAGTTCTTAGAGAAGACAGGTGCCTTTGGCTAAATTATCTCTACGGACAAACCATTCACATAAATTTGCTTTTTAAAAAAACTACATGTCAATAGTTTGATTCCATTTTGTCTATGCAAATACCATTGATAAAAATTTCAATGGGACTTCTCAGGGAGTGGAAGAATTCCAAACTAGGTATTGAAACGGGACTCAGGAATAGGATACTAATTCACCAAACTTGCCAAGAATGATCTAACCCAGGAGCCATACAAAGGCAACTGCGAACCATCTACATGATCCCAGATAATCCCTTATACTGTATCTCTCGGATCTCATCTCCATTCTGCAGTTGACTGCATGAGGCTCCATTTGGGGCTCCAGGTTTTCCACTTGCAAAAAAAACAAAAAACAAAAAAACAAAAAACCAGGAGCAACTTTGTCATGCTAAATTTGCTGCATGAGAACTCAGCGCTGAGCACTTGGCAGACACACCAGCTCCAGGAATGTTAACGATTGGAATAAACCTTTAAGGAGAGTTCCTAAAATGAATTTATTTGCTACTGTTGTTCAACTGCTGAAATTCTTTACCCCTCACAGTGGCCACGGAGGTGCTTTGAGAAAAGGTGATCACACTGAATCATGTGAAAGGCTTGTACGAAAAAGCAGGAGGAACTGCTCTCAGCTGAGGCTGAGATTCCACTTTTAACCTCATTATTATTTTGCACCAATATCATAGGTCTCTCTTCCAAAATACTACTCGGTGGGTTAAATTTCTTATTCAAGACCCCTGCTAAGATTGAAATGTACCACAATGCCCAACAATCTCACAATTGGCAGACCATGTTTAAGCTGGGAATAGTGACAAGTTACAGGGACTTATTTTTTTTTAAAAAATAAAAATAAATTCCAGGAGATTAGTAAGATGCATTTTTAGATACATACCCTCCGAACATTATAAACTCAGTGAGAAGCCAAACTGGAATATCTCAAGTTTGGAAGATGAACAATATTTTGATGTGCCAAGGCTAATACATTATATGTTTCGAGTCTTAGTATTAAGACCTGTAGCAACTGTTTTAAGAGATGAGTAGAAATGAAACAAATGGTAAATGTTTATTCAGTCATACAGTTCTGAAAGAAAACAACTGTTAATTTGCATTCACTTGGGATCACTTAGCAGACTGCTTTTTAAGAGCTATCACCTCTCAGCAGCCCATAAAAGAGGAAGCTTTCATTCACTCCCCTTCTACCTGCTCCAGCTATACGACATTTAATTTAAATTTATTTTCTACTCACCACTAACATTCAACAAATCAAAAGTCACTTCAACATAGGTACTGTTCTTTGTTGGTTAGTTTGTGGTAGAGAAAGTCAGCAGGCTAAACACCTGGGGGTCAATGCAGAGAGATGCAGCCTCATGGACTCCATCTTCCAATGCAGAAAATTCCAGAATGATAAACTCGAGGTATCTTCTGAGTCATCAAATAAATTATATTTAATATCACTCTAGTGCGATCTGGACAGTTATTCTGCATAAATAAAAGTTTAATGTCCTATATATGTGGGTGACAGAATGTAAGCCAGCTGAATGTAAGGAAATCTTACTGTGGAGAGTAATAGCCTCTGATTTCCCTGTTAATTAACTTTCCCCCCCACTTAAATGATAGGGAAGAAAGAGAAAAGGGTATTTAGTTGGGCCTTGCAGTGGGGGAGGGCTGTGTAACTCAAGAGAGGTCTGTACAGCCTTTTGCCCTCTAGCAATTCCAGAACGGTCAACATAAGATGGAGTTTCCTGGGGCATCCCCTTGCTCCACCTCAGGATTTTATGAGATTTTGAAAAGCAGGAAGTCAGTTATGGAGAGCTTTCCTGGAAGGCAAGACCAATTAACCTTGGCTAAAAGACAAAAAAACAAAATCTTGAGTAAAGAGGATGAGGGGACCAAAAAAAAAAAAAAAAGGCTCAAAATAAGGTAAATGATTGTAACATCATGGTGCCTGAAGTGAGAAATGGGACTAAGAAAGTCTACGCAGCTGCACACCAATGACGGTGCAGATGGATGATACGGGGGCCATTAGGAGAGGGAGAGTTAGAGCAGGGAGGGAAGGGACAGATAATCAGATTGCTGCTTCTTCATCAGGGGCCTGCTTGGCTTGAAGGAGTCTTCGTTCCATGAGTCAGCAAAGGAATGGGGAGTAAGAATTGTACTCAACTTCAGAACCTGGATCTCTAGCAAATCAGGGGTACTCTGGTCCTAAAGGGAGCACTGCATGAGAAGAAGGTCCAGTAACAAAACCTCTTCATGAGAATAACCCAGTTACCCAACCCAGATGAAGTGAAAAGTGACTCACCGCACAGTATAAGCTTCCAACGTGATTTAAGCCAAAACTTGGTGGCAAAAAGCCACTAAAACACTGCTTTCCAGTATATACACACTTCCCTTTCGAAGGCGCTACTACAGTTGGACACTCAGATTTAAACCCTCCAGGAGCTGTCTAATTCTATTTATTTTTCCTCAAGATTTCTACTCTGGGCCTCAACTTTTTCTATTGCTTGATTCTGTTCCTATTCTATTTCTAGCTGGGGAATACTTGTTTCTCTGCCTGCTTAGCAATGCCTAAAAGGTCATACAAGACAAGAGGATTGAGATGAGAAGACCTTTCTCCTATACTCTCAAGCTGGAATAGGAATACCTTCTTTCTTATCCTGGGCTTCATCTTAGGATGTTAAATTTCACTGTTACTCTTGGTGAGGAGAAACCATTCTTTTTACTCACAATTTTGTACATACATACAATCTCTACTGACACTGAACCACTACACACAACTAGAATGAAGAGGGCTGGCAGTCAGACTAACTTTAGAACTCTCCACCTAGGCGACACTGGGCACCAGTAAAAGAACATCTTCTCCAGGAATACAAAGCATTCCTTGATGCTTTGATGAACTGAATCTCATCTTAATTCCATGTCTGCCCATTTTAAATCTATTAATGCTATGTATATGCTTTTATCAATAAAAATAGAAGCAATGAAGTTCTTGGTAAAAGCAAACGCAAAGGACGCTTGGTTAAATAGCCAAAATATTCATTTTGTGGCTATAGATCTAAGGTTTAAAATATGTAAAATGATCAGAATGGGTTTCCCTCCGCTAGCACCATTATACGAGTTCTAGAGGTTATTTTAATGTCATGGAACAGATACATAAAACATAAAAATGGAGGGATTTGGCATTTTATATTAGCAAAAAGTCAAATGCTTTTTCTTGTTCTGTCTGTGATATAGTTTCTTAACCTTTGAGTTGTCCACTCAACCATCCCATAGCTCCAACTACAGGTCTCCATGATTTTTCCTAATTAATCTAGTAGGTACTTGTCTTGCTTTTCACCAGTGGAGTTATCAGGCTAGGCCTTTTCCACAGTACAGCTGTTAGTCTTTTAAAAGTTTTGGAACTGGTGATTCAGGAAATTCAAATGGGAAGACGTGTTTGAATTGGCTAAACAGCTAACGTTCTTAAAATTGTCCTTACTTGGAATGAGAATCCGCCTCCCTGTCCTGCGGACCGAGTCCCAGCCAGTGCCTCGGTGCCCCTGATGTCCCCTGCGCACCCATCTGCTGCAGCCCTCCCTGCCCCCCACCTGCCTCTACCCCAGCACAGACTGGGAGCTCCATGAGGGAAGGACTCACATTCATCCTTGGATGCCTGGTACATGGTAAATGGCTGGTACATATTCAACAGAACAGTGACGGTTCTGTTGAATAATAAAGCAATCCTAGCTCTGACACTAATGAATTAATCTCGGACAAGTCACTTTATCTTTCCGAGCCTTTGCTTTCCTATCCATTAAAATGCTCTGTTTCCTAAAGGAATGGTTGGGCTCAAACAAAATAATGAATGTGGAAGTGCTGTATAAATGCAAGAGATTCCTACAGCTGTTGTTAATAATTACTATTTGGATTTATACAATAAAATTGCACCATTCAACGGGAGGAACAAGGACCGGTCCTAATGGTCTCGACGGTTTTTACCATAAGGAGCTTACAAACATCTGGTTTTCTTAGAATTGTAAGATGTGAGGTCACACCCACACGTTTTTCTTGTTGTTTTGTTTTCTCCTCCCTTTCTCCTGAGCGCTCCCTTACCCCACCCCCAACCCCAGCTCCAAATCAACACACAGATCTTTTCTAGGCTCTGGATCCTGCTCCAGAAGAGGTGACATGCTTAGGTGACTGGTTTTGGGAATTTTTATAGGTATGCACTTTCCTAACCAAAACACAACGCTTCTGCAGAAGGCATCCTGGCTCTGCTGAAAGTCTGGATTCTGCTGAGGGGACCAAAAGGGCAGGTGGGACCTAATCAGTGCCACATCCTCCATCTCCAGCACCAATGCTCCTTATTTACCAGACCCCCTAGTCCTTTACATCATGTGTCCTCCCTCTGCTCAGCTGCCCAGTGAAAGGAACAGAAAGAGAAGAAAATCAGTGTGAAGAAAGAATACTTGGATGGATATATGTATTGGATATGTAGTATCTATTGGATATATACATATATATTGGATAGATATATACATGTAAGTAAATACACATACACACACCACCTCTCTAGGGTTGTTTGGGAGCTGCTAGGCGGTATCTTACAAAACATACTGACCTACCTTGGAAAAGACAAACACACAAAAACACACCAAGAACCACCGTTCAAGTACTGATGTCATTGCTTCCCCATTCCTTACGTTCAAACACTAGTAACAGAGAACTTGCTGAGTTCAGACTGATTGGTGTCAGAGACTTCATAAGACAGCATTTATCTAGTGTGGAGTGAATAATTTCCACAGACAGCTGAATTACTTGAGAATCTATACAAGTAACTGAAACTTCAGAAACCCTGGCCAGCTTAAGTGCTATATGAGCCCCACATCCCCCATAGGCCCTAGAAGAAAGGCGCTGCAGGTGAATCCAGGGCAGGGGATTATTTTTAAGTCAGTAGAGCAACACAAACACATTGTTTGCTTTTTGTCATCTGGTTTGTCTTAATCACGAGCTAAAAATTCATTGACAATGCTGTATACAAATGCCATGTTTATATCAGGATCATACGCTGCTTGCTTGAAATCGTATACGTTAAAATTAAGAACAGAAATCCAAGTTAATGGTCAAAGACAACCAATAACAAAACCACTAAATTCCAGTTGTCAAACATCATTTAATATGTATATTTCTGTTTTTTTTTTAAAAAAAACAGTAATTATTAAAACTAAAGCGATATGAGTGAGTGTTTATGACTTCCTATTGAAAAGCCCAAATTACAGAGCATTCATTTCAAGTTGAAGAAAATCATGTGGCCATCCCTGTGCGATGGCCTAATGACTCTATATCCTCTTGTCAAACCTCAGCAGTTTTATTTGTAGTGATACATGCCGGAGAAGGTTGGAGGTTAAAGTTGATAGGAGGGGCAACAGGAAAATCAACCAACTCCTTTCAGGAGATTACAACCTTTAACATATTTGGGTCTGTCGGCAGTTTCTGCAAACTTTACAAGTCTGTGGTTGGTGGTGTTTTTAAAAAACTGATCCTCAAATCAGAGGTCAGATGAACCTAGTAAATGTCCTTTCGCTTTGAAATAATCCCAAGTGGTTAATGTACTCCCAGTTTATTGCTGCTCGATTTTTTTTTCTGTACTTAACAATCTAAAACTAAAAAAAGAAAAATCTGTTTATTTCTCAGGTATCTGAGACCTTGGAAAAGTGAAATTACTAAACCCCAATTCATGATATGGCTCCAAAAACAGGGAAGCAGCTGTTGGAAGAAAAAAAATAAATAAATAAAAGAAAGAAGAAAACAGAAAGAAAAAAAAAAAAAGTCCCTGGCTAGAGACAAACTTTGTTTGGGCTCTTGGGCAAGGAGACATTTTATTAGTGCATTGGCGCTGTCCTCCAAGAAGTGTTTAGATTCTTAGCAGCCTCACGCTGAACGGAGGGGGATATCTGACGACAGCACTGGCGTCACAGCTGAGGACTGGAACACAGTCGCAAACTAAGATCCTGCAAGAACTGTGACAACATCTCACCGCAGTATCTGTTCTCCTTGACTTGGCACACACTGGTTTCCTTAAGGGTAGTGCCAGTGTTCGGTACTTTTAGTTACCTTTTACTAAGTGTGAATTTTGTGCCAGGCACTACATATACGTGAGCTCACTAAATCCTTGTAAGAATCCAAATTGTGCTCATTTCACAGATGTGTAAAGAAAAGAGGGAGAGAAATCACGTGATCTGCCCTAGGCCACACTGACAGTAAGCAGCCAGCTGGGAACCAAACTTAGCCCTACCCTCGCCCAGACCTGAGCCCTTTCTACTCATCTATACTGCTTCTTGGGTTGTAACTGCTGATGTAAATTATTTCTAGACTATCCCCCTTTGTGTTTAAATATTTTATCATCACTAGTTGATTTTAATGCACAGCATAGTACTACACAGCATGCAAGGGAACAAGACTCAGCATGAAACATCCTCAGGTCCTGTACTGGGTCAGCATGTGGCTGGAGTGGGGTCTAATAATATTACTGTCTGCTATTAATTGTTAAGAAAAATGTTTTAGGACTTAAAGAGTTCTCTATGTCAAGGTGATTGATAGCAGTTACATAATACTAAACCCTTGTGAGATTAAAACAATTCCTACCATAAATGTTAATCCCATTCCTTTTTGGTTTTTAAATTTGCCCAACACACAGATTATAGAATTCGATGCTGGCTGACTTAACCTCATTGGGCCTCAGTTTCTTCACTCGTAAAATGTGAAGAAACCTCCTATCCATGGGAGGTGTTGGCTAGCTATGAAGTCTAGGTGTGTAATTTTTTTCTTTTTTTTTACCCCCCTGCTTAATTCTAGTGATTGAGCTCAAAGTTTTTCAAGGAAATAAGAGACACCTACCCTTATGAATGAAAGTAAGAGGAAAAACACAACTTTGAGAAAAGTTCACTTATTAAAAAAAAGGGTTATTAGGTGAATGAAAACCCTGGGCCAACTGAAACCATGGAACACTGTCTCTTTTTTTGTGAACCCTTGTAACTGCATATAAATGCTTTACAAGTAAATTGATTTAAGAATGACCTGAAAGGCAAACTATTTTCTCACACAGAAGTGTTTGCCCCAAGTATTATGGGAAGCATCAACTTGTATTTAGAGAGAGAGTATAACAAACATTTTCCCAACATTGCCGCTCATTGTTTAAAAGGTGAGGAAACACACGCTGGTTGAAACATTTTAAAAAAATGCACTAACTACTAAGAAACTGACAACCTGAAAATATTTTTGTTATTTAAAAATAGCAAAGATCAATAAAACTAAAAGCTGGTTCTTTGAGAAGATAAACAAAATTGATAAACCATTAGCCAGACTCATCAAGAAAAAGAGGGAGAGGACTCAAATCAATAAAATCAGAAATGAAAAAGGAGAAGCTACAACAGACACCGCAGAAATACAAAGCATCCTAAGAGACTACTACAAGCAACTCTATGCCAATAAAATAGACAACCTGGAAGAAATGGACAAATTCTTAGAAAGATATAAACTTCTAAGACTGAAGCAAGAAGAAACAGAAAATACGAAGAGACCAATCACAAGTAATGAAATTGAAACTGTGATTAAAAATATTCCAACAAACAAAAGCCCAGGACCAGATGGCTTCACAGGTGAATTCTATCAAACATTTAGAGAAGAGCTAACACCCATCCTTCTCAAACTCTTCCAAAAAATTGCAGAGGAAGGAACACTCCCAAACTCATTCTATGAGGCCACCATCACCCTGATACCAAAACCAGACAAAGATACTACAAAAAAAGAAAATTACAGACCAATATCACTGATGAATATAGATTCAAAAATCCTCAACAAAATACTAGCAAACAGAATCCAACAACACATTAAAAGGATCATACACCATGATCAAGTGGGGTTTATCCCAGGGATGCAAGGATTCTTCAATAAATGCAAATCAATCAATGTGATACATCATATTAACAAATTGAAGAATAAAAACAATATGATCATCTCAATAGATGCAGAAAAAAGCTTTTGACAAAATTCAACACCCATTTATGATAAAAACTCCCAGAAAGTGGGCATAGAGGGAACCTACCTCAACATAATAAAGACCATATACGACAAACCCACAGCAAACATCATTCTCAATGGTGAAAAACTGAAACCATTTCCTCTAAGATCAGGAACAAGACAAGGATGTCCACTCTCACCATTATTATTCAACATAGTTTTGGAAGTCTTAGCCACGGCAATCAGAGAAGAAAAAGAAATAAAAGGTATACAAATTGGAAAAGAAGAAGTAAAACTGTCACTGTTTGCAGATGACATGATACTATACATAGAGAATCCTAAAAATGCCACCAGAAAACTACTAGAGCTAATGAATGAATTTGGTAAAGTTGCAGGATACAAAATTAATGCACAGAAATCTCTTGCATTTCTATACACTAATGATGAAAAATCTGAAAGAGAAATTAAGGAAACACTCCCATTTACAACAAAAAGAATAAAATACCTAGGAATAAACCTACCTAGGGAGACAAAAGACCTGTATGCAGAAAACTATAAGACACTGATGAAAGAAATTAAAGATGATACCAACAGATGGAGAGATATACCATGTTCTTGGATTTGAAGAATCAATATTGTGAAAATGACTATATTACCCAAAGCCATCTACAGATTCAATGCAATCCCTATCAAATTACCAATGGCATTTTTTACAGAACTAGAACAAAAAATCTTAAAATTTGTATGGAGACACAAAAGACCCCGAACAGCCAAAGCAGTATTGAGGGAAAAAAACGGAGCTGGAGGAATCAGACTCCCTGACTTCAGACTATACTGCAAAGCTACAGTAATCAAGACAATATGGTACTGGCACAAAACCAGAAACATAGATCAATGGAACAAGATAGAAAGCCCAGAGGTAAACCCATGCACCTATGGTCAACTAATCTACAACAAAGGAGACAAGGATATACAATGGAGAAAAGACAGTCTCTTCAATAAGTGGTGCTGGGAAAACTGGACAGCTACATGTAAAAGAATGAAATTAGAACACTCCCTAACACCATACACAAAAATAAACTCAAAATGGATTCGAGACCTAAATGTAAGACCGGACACTATAAAACTCTTAGAGGAAAACATAGGAAGAACACTCTTTGACATAAGTCACAGCAAGATCTTTTTGGATCCACCTCCTAGAGAAAGGGAAATAAAAACAAAAATAAACAAATGGGACCTAATGAAATTTAAAAGGTTTTGCACAGCAAAGGAAACCATAAACAAGACAAAAAGACAACCCTCAGAGTGGGAGAAAATATTTGCAAACGAATCAACGGACAAAGGATTAATCTCCAAAATATATAAACAGCTCATGCAGCTCAATATTAAAGAAGCAAACAACCCAATCCAAAAATGGGCAGAAGACCTAAATAGACATTTCTCCAAAGAAGACATACAGATGGCCAAGAAACACATGAAAAGCTGCTCAACATCACTAATTATTAGGGAAATGCAAATCAAAAGTACAGAGATATAAAAAAAAAAAAAAGTACAGAGGTATCACCTCACACCAGTTAGAATGGGCAACATCAGAAAATCTACAAACAACCAATGCTGGAGAGGGTGTGGAGAAAAGGGAACCCTCTTGCACTGTTGGTGGGAATGTACATTGATACAGCCACTATGGAGAACAGTATGGCGGTTCCTTAAAAAACTAGAAATAGAATTACCATATGACCCAGCAATCTCACTACTGGGCATATACCCAGAGAAAACCATAATTCAAAAAGACACATGCGCCCCAATGTTCATTGCAGCACTATTTACAATAGCCAGGTCATGGAAGCAACCTAAATGCCCATCGACAGATGAATGGATAAAGAAGATGTGGTACATATATACAATGGAATATTACTCAGCCATAAAAAGGAACGAAATTGGGTCATTTGTAAAGACGTGTATGGATCTAGAGACTGTCATACAGAGTGAAGTAAGTCAGAAAGAGAAAAACAAATATCGTATATTAACGCATATATGTGGAACCTAGAAAAATGGTACAGATGAACCGGTTTGCAGGGCAGAAGTTGAGACACAGATGTAGAGAACAAACGTATGGACACCAAGGGGGGAAAGCCGTGGCAGGGTGGGGATGGTGGTGTGATGAATTGGGTGATTGGGATTGACATGTATACACTAATGAGTATAAAATTGATGACTAATAAGAACCTGCTGTATAAAAAAATAAATAAAATAAAATTTAAAAATTAAAAAAAAAAGGCTAATAAAAAGAAAATGGAGGAAGGGGCCACAAGCCAAGGAATGCAGGCAGTGCCTAGAACCTAAAGGAAGTGAGGAAATAGATCCTCCCCTTGAGGCTCCAGAAGGAACACAGCCCTGCTAATGCCTTGATTTCAGCTCAGTAAGACCCACTTTGGACATCTGACCTCCAAAACTGTAAGATAATAATTTGTGCTGTTTTAAGCCACTAAGTTTGTGGTGAATTGTTACAGCAGCCCTAGAAAACTAATAAATAAACAACTGCCCATTGTCTAATAGGCATCTCAAACTTAAAAAAAAAAAAAAATATATATATACATATATATATATTTCTAGGACTTTTTTGGCAGTCCAGTGGTTAAGAATCCACCTTCCAATGAAGGAACGTGGGCTCAATCCCTGGTCGGGGAACCAAGATCCCACATGCCGCAGGGCAACTAAGCTGGCGCACTGCAACTACTGAGCCTGCATGCTCTGGAGCCCGTGTGCCACAACTAGAAAAGCCTGCGCCCCACAATGAAAGATCCCTTGTGCCGCAACTAAGACCCGACACAGCCAAATAAATAAATAATAAAAATACATGCCATAAAGATTTCTGGCCACTAAGACCCGACACAGCCAAATAAATAAATAAATAAATAATAAAAATACATGCCATAAAGATTTCTGGTAGAAGATGTTCCAACTTTTAGCAGTAACCTGTTTTCCTTTACTCACAAAGTATCTAAGTGTATACATACATATCATACAGATAACAGATCATTTTGCTTGTTTTTATTTGTTTGTTTCCATTTGATATAGAGGAAGCATTCAGGCAAAGAACACAGGACAGCAGAAATCAGAAGCCCTTGGTTCAAGTCTCATTGCAAATAAATTGGACACTAAAAAGGGCAAATGGTTTAAATGCTACTCAATATTCTGAGTTTAACTACTTCTATTATGAACACCCTACTTTCCAACTCAAATTTAACTGTGAAAAACAGGACAACACATGTCCTTAATATCCAAATGTGTTTCATTTTCTCCATCTGCACTTAACTGCTTTTGTCCTTTTCCATCTCACACTTGAACTTCAGCAATAACCTCCCACTCGGTTTCCCTTCCCCAGTCTTTCCTATATTCCCACATGCAAAACAAAACAATACAAACAAACAAAAGCCCCCACAAACCAAACACCTCTAATTGGTCTTCTACACTGTGACTTAACAATATTTCTAAATAACAAATCTAATTGTGTCAGCAACTTGTTGGAAAAAAACCTATCTGTACTGCCCCAGAGACAATGTTTGAAGTCTATGGCATCATACAAAGCTCTCCTTAATCTGGTTCCTGTTCCCTGTGCTCTAATCATACTAAAAGTTGTTGGCAGCTTCCGCTCTTCCAAGCCTCTATGCCTCTGCACATGCTGTTCCTTCTGTTCAAAACACCTTTCCCCATTCATCTTCCTCTCCACTCTAAGCTGGGGCTTGTAGGAATTAGCCTCCTGACCTTTCATTATATACTCAGGTACATCTCAATCCCAGTCTTTTCATGCTGTAATCGTTGGTTTACTTGCCATAACTGCTGGTTTATTGGTCTGCATCTCCCATTAGACTCAGCTCATTGAGAGTAGGAATTGTATTTTGGGGAATCTCTGTATTCACAGGCCTAGCAGAGTGCCTGGTTTATGGCTGGCCCTTTGTAGATTCTGCTCAATAATTACCTGAGTGATGAAATACAGTGAATGAAAGGCTAAGGCTCTACTTAAAGATATGCCTAGTAGGAAATCAATTATGTGACAGGCAAATCTCATGCGTCTCATTTCAATTTCCAAATATTTAGGTGCACTTCAAAATACATGATCTTAACCTTTAAGCACATTTTTAATATGTGAAGACCACACATACTCTCTAGTCTTTTCTGTTCAGTGGAGTGATTTGGGGTAGGTGGCGGGATAGCAGACAGAAGTCTATAAAATGATTTTCACTATTTTAGAAAAAGTTCTATTATAAAACAGTAACAAAAATTATTACCCAGTACAATTATAACTTTTCTAAATCTCTATTTTGGAAATTAAATTTCCCTAAAAATAGTGCTTTTTATTTAGAAAGCAAATGATGTACACATACACACATGGAGCAATCTTTAGTGGCTAAAATAGTAGCAAGCACAAGAATACCAGGGACTCATTTATTACAAAGGCTTAACAGGTACATTAAAAATTAACTTCAAAGATCCATTAAGGAACTCAAATGCCCAACTATGGCACAAGTATGAACAGGATGTTTTTATACATTTGTGTCCTTCGATTTGAAATTTTAAAAATATGTGATATTTTAAATAAATAAATCTAACTGATATGAATCAATTCTATACTTAACACATGTTGATTAATGGATGTGATTATATACTCATAAAATTTTTTGATAGATACATATAATTTGTATCAATAATAGAATAATAATGTAAACAAGAAAGTAAACTGGATAACAGTTGTTCTGAAAGTTAGATCCACAGACTCAGAGTTTTGAGTTCTCTCCAGTGGACCATGCATATTTTTAGGAAGTAATCGTCGTCTGACATAACAGTGAGGTCAGAATTGGATTATTCAGACTGTAATACATACCAAAGTTGAACAAATTGTTAGATTAATTTCAAAGGAGATACGAGTTGATTCGGGCCAGCATCTGTTTTTGCAAGTTTAGTACTTAGTACAGAGTGGGTGCTTAATGGAAAAAAATGACAAATTTACTTATCTTTTATAGGGCCCTCGTCCTGTGCTGGTAACAAATGAAGTATTTAACTTAATGTAAATATTTCAGTGGTGCAAATGAATCACTGCTTGTACAAATGCTAGAGAAACTGAAAATTTTTCCCTTTAGTTTTATTAGAATGCGTAAGAACCCTCTGATGTTTAAATTGCACGTATGTGCTGACTGGGTTGTCATTAAGGCCCATTTATCATAATCTGGTCATACATACACTCTGAAGTACACAAACAATAAGAACACAAACACTTATCCACCCTTCCTGCTTCCTGGCTTACTGATATACAGTACAAAAGCAGTGGGAAATGGTATTACAGGTGCTCAGCTGTCTGAGGAAGTAGGAAGCTAGACATTGTAGCACTCATGTCAATAGCCATATACCAGAAAACACCACATTGCTATCCTACAGCCAAAACATTCAATGCCTCTGATCTCACCTGGGCTAAATAGAGCTGCATGCAAAACGGCAGTACACCTGAAGGTCATTTTCAAAGATACAGTCTGAGTTTGAAGTGCAGAGGGATCCAATTCAATTCAAACATTCATTGAGATGTATTTTACCACGGTTGGTCAGAAAGACCTTCCCTGATCATATGTTCGTGATTTGAAAAGAATGCGTTTATTCATTTGCTTATTTCCTGTCTGTCCCATCATAATATGAGCTCCCTAAGGATGGGGCCCTCATATGTTTTGTTCACTGCTGCATTCCTGGTGCCCAGAACAGTGAACATAGTAGGTGTTCAATTAGACAGGGCAAGGAAGGAGGGATTCTTACTTAACCAGACTCTAGGATGCATTTAGGAAGAGAGATTCAGACACAATAATGCTCATGGAGAGAATGCTAGAGTGGCTGGCTGACAGTTGCTGCCCTAGGAAGAAAGCAGGATGACCCAGACAGGTGGGTATGCTGAGCCTGGGAGAGGTCCTCGGCAGCCAACTACTTGCCTCCACCGAAGTAGGTGTTGCTCTGAAAAGCCTGCAGAGAAAGTGGGCCTTTTCTGTTAGATCCCTCACTGCAGAATTCCTTCCTACAAGTATCAGATTCGAGTGACAGACTTTGATTTTGCCCATTAAATAGAAGGATAGAAAAACAAGTTTCCAATGTTCCTACTGTCAATCATCTGGTGATGGATTTCATGAAGGCCCAGTAAATTCAGGGAAATAGAAAGAACACCAAAATTTGCAGAGACAAAAAAATAAAATAAAATCAAAATGGGAAAGATCTTTAGAATGAAATATAAAATATTTAAGGCCGTGGGTTTATGTACTGCCTCCTGGTTTCTCTTACGCCCGGGGAGACTGAGGGTGCGTATAATGCTCACCTCATAACTAGGCCTCGAGCATCAGAGGTGACAGGGATCCGGACAGCAGCGTCTACTGATGGGGAGGTAGGAATGCCAGGGATGTTCTGGCGGGTGCATTTGATTAGATTAAAACATGAAAGCTGCACAGTTGGAACTTAATACCAAGAAGGAACTTTGCAGAACACAGAACATCTTTAGGTGTTTCGTCCGGGTAGCAGGTTCCGAATGGGCTAAGCACCCTCCTCTACAACCTTACTAAGACAGTGCCTGAATTCTCCTGTTTCAATTTGCTTCACATTTATCATCTAGCCCCATCTTAGTCTTAGCCATTATGGTTTAACAATTATTAATAACAATAATCGCTAAGATATGTTGAGTGATCACTATATACTAGGCATGGTTCTAAATACTTCACACATATGAACTCATTTAATTCTCACAGCATTCCCATAAAGTGGATTCTATTATCATCCCCATTTTTGAGATGCGGAAACTGAGACCCAGAAAAGTGAAGAGACTGGCCCGTGGTTTCACAGCTGAGAAGTGGCAGAGCCCGGTTGCCAAGGTGGTACCTTGGCTCCAGGTCTACCCTCTTCTTAAACACATTACTTTACTGCCTCTTAGTTCTTAAATGAAGTTGCAATAGTACCCTAACTCTCAATGTTTTTTCTCTCCGATCTATCCCCCACATCACTCTCGAAATGATCTTTTTTAAAATGCTTTTTTCCTGATTAAAATATTTCAAGGCTTCCCAATGCCCACATGATTTCTCCAAATTCCCTTTGTGACTTGGCTCTGATTTCTCCAGTCTCAACTCCTCTATTTCCTGACACACAATTTATACTTCAGAAATACCCAGGTATTTACAATTCCCTCAATACACCATGTGTTTTCGTGTTTTTGCACCTTTGACAACATACAACTCCGTCTGTCTTTTAACCAGTTACCGAGATAATTTCTGTGCTTTTCTTATGACCTAACTCATGGGTCTTTCCCACTCATTCTGGCTTGAGTGATTGTTCTATTCTGGGGACCCTAGGCCAATATCTCTACTGCAAATTCCCGGTTTTATGTTTTTGTTCACTGTGCCAGACTGTGAGCTCCCTGAGGTTAGAGGCCATGCTTATCTTTAGTGCCTACCTGAATACCTTGCACACAGTATTGTTAGATGAATAAATGAATGAATATGTGAATGAGTGAATTTCAGCAATCTGCTGCAGTTTTAAAAGAAAACTAGCCTACATTTGGGAATATTTTTTCCACGTAGGTAAACAAACAATAGAAAGACTCCAGAAGAAGGTCTCAACTCAAGCACATTGGGGTCTTGGAAACCTATGAAGGTATGAAGAACATTGTGAGCAAGCAGCGCAGAAAATAAAGCTGATTTCAAATAGTTTGTATAATCAGTGCTGAATTCAAGATTCTGTTTTATTTTTACCTTCTTTCTTTGTTGGCCATTAACATCTAAAAATGTACTGATTTTCTGTTTTCCTGTATATTAAGAAGCACTAAAACAAGAGAAGATAACCAAAAATAAAACAAAACAAAAAAAGAGTTGTTTTGCATAAGCTTAGAGATCCTAAGAACATTTATGCATTAGAACACGGCTTAATGTTAATAGTGGTAAGCTTTCACATCTCATTTTAAATCATATTATTCAGTTCATACCATATTTTATATTTATTAGGTATACATTCTAACTTGTATATCTACTTAGGTGCTTGATAGTGGTCCAAATAAATGGATCTATAGTTTCAACCATTCCTTTCCTCATAGCGCACATACACATGATATTTTTTGTAGGTACCTGCATAAGTTATATAAAACTTTGGACACTTGGTTTTATCTACTACCTCCGTTGCAATTCAAAAAAGAACTTCCCCTGGCTTAAGTATAAAATTTTACGGTTAAAACCCAGTACCAAGGGAATGTAAATTGATATAGCCACTATGGAGAACAGTACGGAAGTTCCTTAAAAAACTAAAAATAGAACTACCATATGACCCAGCAATCCCACTCCTGGGCATATACCCTGAGAAAACCATAATTCAAAAAGAGTCATGTACCACAATGTTCATTGCAGCTCTATTTACAATAGCCAGGACACAGAAGCAATCTAAGTGTCCATCGACAGATGAATGGATAAAGAAGATGTGGTACATATACAATGGAATATTACTCAGCCATAAAAAGGAACGAAATTGAGTTATTTGTAGTGAGGTGGATGGACCTAGAGTCTGCCATACAGAGTGAAGTAAGTCAGAAAGAGAAAAACAAATACCCTATGCTAACACATATGTATGGAATCTTAAAAAAAAAAAAAAAGAAGGTTCTGAAGAACATAGGGGCAGGACAGGAATAAAGACGCAGACGTAGAGAATGGACTTGAGGACATGGGGAGGGGGAAGGGGAAGCTGGGACAAAGTGAGAGAGTGGCATGGACATATATACACTACCAAATGTAAAATAGATAGCTAGTGGGAAGCAGCAGCATAGCACAGGGAGATCAGCTCGGTGCTTTGTGTCCACCTAGAGGGGTGGGATAGGGAGGGTGGGAGGGAGACGCAAGAGGGAGGGGATATGGGGATATATGTATACGTATAGCCGATTCACTTTGTTCTAGAGCAGAAACTTAACACACCATTGTAAAGCAATTATACTCCAATAAAGATGTTAAAAAACAAAAACAAAAACCCAGTACCAAAGTTTTAGGTACTCAAAAAACAAAACATATGATGTTGAAGTCCTGCCCTCCGCATCCCCACACCTCAGAATGTGATCCTATTTGGAGGCAGCACCTTTACGGAGGTAATTAGGTTAGTATGCCTGGTGTCCTTATAAGAGCAGGAAATTTGGACACAGAGACACACACAGAGGGTAAAGGATGTAAAGACGGGGAGAATACAGCCGTCTCTACGCCAAGGAGAGAGGCCTGGAACAAATCTTTCCCTCACGGCCCTCAGAAGGAATCAGCCTTACTGACACCTTGACCTTGGACTTTCAGCCTCCAGAACTGTGAGAAATAAATTTCTGTTGTTTAAGCCAGCCAGTCTGTGGTATTTTGTTATGACAGTCCTAGCAAACGAACACATCTAGAGACTATCATTTTATTTTCAATGTTGGTACTTTGTAAAGTGAAAACATCTTTACAGATATTAAATTATCATCATAGTTATGTGATGAGGGCAATGAAGTAAATTAGTCTTTAAGGCTTTTCAGACTCTACCTAGTTGGAAATATTCTGGCCTCGAAAATACTGAAAGTTATCTTGTTTCTACAAGGGCCCGTGCATGCGGCAGGAGGAGTGCATTCTAGGTTTCCCCCATGCCTCGTCTTTTTATGCTTCTACACCAGTTCCTCTTAAGGCGGAGGTCACACACTGGGGTGGCCCTGGAATGTATTTTATTTGGTTGCCAGTGTTTTGTCTTTTTGAACATGGAATTAGTTAACACCATTGAAAATGTAGGAGACTAAACATGAAAATCTGGATTTTCAATACCGTTTGAAGAACTGGAAGATCTGGCCGTCCTGGGCCCATCGTATCTCCGTGGCCACAGTGGGCTGAGAATCAGCAGTGGCCGTCCCACAAGGAAGCACTGCTGGCTCTCAGCTTCACCGCAGTCCCCACTTTAAGCTGTCTGCCTGGCCCCTGGGAGCATTTCACTTTGCAATCTCTGGTCTAAGGGGATGCCATCTGGGCCTTTCAGTGATGAGAAGTTTGGCTAGTTAGGAGGCCCAGGCGGAGGTATTATTTATCTCCTTGTCGATAGCTCAGAAATGGTAGCTCGCTCCCTATACCCCACCTTACATCCCACCATTGATGTGATTATCATCTCCTGTCAGGAGTCTACACAAGAGTTCTCAAGAGGCCATTCCAAAGGGAAAGAAGTATTAGATGCAAAAAGTGACCCTTGGTCAAATAAGTTTAAGCAATGTAGGGCTAAAAAATGATAAACACGTATCCTTCGTACAGAACTTCTCAGAGCCTCTGAAATTTCAATGTAGTAAGCCACATTTTCCAAAATCATTTGACCACCCAACCTTTGTGAGGAGTATTTTCAGCATATAGTATTCAATGAAACTCTGACCCAAGCAAGCCCTTTTCCCATACAAAACAAAACTATTTTTGCTAAGTAATGTGAATTTATATAGTAAATACAGCATTTTAGATGAATATTCAGAGAATATAAAAAAGAATAATAATGCATGATAATAATGCATGATATTTCATTTGAAATATTGATTTCTTAATTTCTGTTGGCTGTAATATGTGCAGAGCTGACCCACACTACGGATCTTTTAAATTTAATTAAAATAGTTTTGTATAACCCTCAGTAATCAAAATGGAAATAGGAGAATGCATACTTATTTCCACTTGGCTCCAGGATGCCATCTTCTGCTTTGGTTTCGATTTGCTAACATTTGGAACATTCGCATAATTAATTTTGAAGCTTGATACTCGGCTTCAAAGAGTTAAAATGTGTGTCACAGTGTGCATTTCTCATAAAGGGTTTGATAGATTAATAGTAATAGTATTGTTTCCAAACCTATTAATAGCATGAAAACAATACAAATAGTTCTTCTTAAAAAGTTGGTATTATTTCTCTCAGAAACCACAGGGGATTTCCTAATAAGACAAGAGCAATGAAGAGAGGGGAAAGCCTGTTTTCTTGTAACTGCAGAATTGAAAGACTGATCATTTCTACTGCAAAAACATTAGATTTGAAATGTTTCTTCCAAGTGTCAGAAACTTTGGGAACGTCAAATGCTGATACTATGACAATTTGCACCATTAACATTGATACATGATATTTACATTTAAAAAATACCTTATGCTTGTTCAAAATAAACCTATTCATTTATTCAACAAGTATTTATTAACAGCTTGTTATATGCCAGGCACTGTGCTAGTCTTAAGGATACAGCAGTAAACAAAACAGACCCGAAACCCTGCCCTTGTAGAACTTTAACTCTAATGGAGTAAATAAAATAAGGGGCAGTATAAATCATGTAAGAAGGTGAGAAGGGCCATGGAGAAATACAAAGGAAGGAAGGAAGGAAGATGGTGGCTGTTGGGGAGGTCAGGGTAGGTCTGAGAAAGTGATGTTGTATCTGACTTTAGACATTGAGCCATGTATATGTCTAGGGAAAGTGTTTCATGCAAAGGGCACATTCAGTGCAAAGGGCCTGAGGCAAAAATGTAACTGGTAAGTTTGAGGAACAGCAAAAGGGCCACAGTGGCTGGTGCAGAGTGAGTGGGGAGGAATGTGGTGGGAGGTGAGATCATAGCAATGACTCAAAGGAACCCTGCGGGGCTGCAAAGACCAATGTAAGGACTTTGGCTCTTATTCTGGGTCCATGAGGGAACCACCGGAAGATTTTTAGTAGAGGGTTAACATGATCTGACTTATATTTGATGATCTGGATGCTATGCTGAGAAAAGACTTCAGGAGGGTGGGGATGGAAGCAAGGAGACCAGTTAAGAAGTTATTTCAACAACCCAGGAAAGAGATGACGGTGACTCGGACCAAGTGGTAGCAGTGGAGATAGTGAAAAATGGTTGGATTCTGGATATATTTTTGGAGGTAGAATCAACAGGATTTCCAGAAAGATCAGAAGTGAACTGTGAGAGAAAGAAACAAGAATGATCCCAAGGTATTTTGCCTAAGCAAATGGACGGGTAGAGTTGTCATTAACTGGGTTGGGGGCAACTTTTAGGGGCATCTGGAATTCAGATTTGGCATGTCGAGTTTGAGACATCTAACATATATCCAAGTAGAGCTGTTGAAAAGCCAGGTGGATATATGGGTCTGAAGTTCAGGGGAAAGTAACATTTTCCAAGTGCTCTTAACATAACTTTAGCTTCAAATTCAATACTTGTTGGCTTCAGACTCCAGGTGAATCACTTCATTTGAGTAATTTAGAAGAAGGGCAAGTCAGATATAATGGGCAAAAACAGGGAGAATACAGGCATTGGATCACACAAGAACAAAGACATGCGAAAGGGCCTCGTGAGGTATGTTGTTTGACTGGAATTATGTCGGCACGTGGAGTAACATCTCCAGATAAGGCTGGAGAGGCAGTGGTCAGGCTGAGGAGCCTGACTTCACTTTATAGGTAACGGACAGCACTGAACATTCTAAGGAGGTTTGGATGTGCAATGCCTCCAGGCTGTCAACAGGAGAGAGCCCTTACCACCCCTAGGTTTGAATGGCAGAGAGAAGGACGGGACACCCAGAGCTGAGAAAGGAGCTGGGTGGGGAAGATCGAGTGACAGGATTGACTTGGTTGTCACAGGCAGTCAATCGCGGGACCCCAAAGAGAAGCAGAACAAATACCTTCTTGGCACTTTCTTTGCACCCTTGGATCTCCTGCCAGTGCCTCCCACTGAATGAACCCAACAGGAAGCCAGACGGCAAAGGAGTCTGCTGATGTGGTCCTTATGGGTCAGACTCCCAGGTCCCAACGGAGTGGAGTGGGATGGAGATAAACAACACACAGAGGGAAATGTCACCTCAAAGTTGTGCTCTTAGAAGAGGGATCTAGTGGCACTGTGCAGCAAAAAAAAAGACAGAACAAGGAGGGCACGAAGTGTGGGAGACTAATGCTTTCCTGGTTCTGAAATAGCTCAGCATCCCAGGCACAAAATCAGTGCCAGGTCCAGGTGAGTCAGCTTAAGGTTCTTCAGCCTCTCAGCCGGGAATGACTGAATGTTTAGGAAGATGTGTAGGATGCAGGGGCAGGGGCGGAGGCATAACCAACGCTACATCAAAGCAGCATTCATAGTTACATTCATAGATACATTTCTGAAACAAAGCATGGGAGAATGTCAAGTTCTTCAGCATTAAGTAGGTGTTGATGCAGAGGCCACCAGTATGAATATCAAGATGCTGGGCAACAGAAGGAAGAAGGAAACAAGTTAGTGGCTCTAATGCATAAGCCAAGGATGACTTTCAAAGTATGGACAAACCTCTCAACTCTGAGGAAGAGGGAAGACTGAGGAAAAGAAGAAATGTAATAAGGAACCATCTTCACCTGACACAAGGGGAGAGAATAAGCAAAAACTGAGAGAGACGGGGGTGGCTTAACGAAGTCATGCGAGGGAGGCTTCTGCCTTCCTAGAGAAGCATAAAGCAAGGTTTGGGTCTGAGAAGGAAGATAGTGATGAATGTTATAGGAATAGTTTAGGGCTAAATGAATAAAATTTTTCTCTCAGGAATGTTAAATGGATTAATGAGCAGGGATACTGCAACCTGTGCCTCCTTCGTAACAACTCAATTCCATGACCAGGTGTTACCATTTTTTACCAAATTTTTCCTCAAAGCCTCACAATTTGTTATGCTGTTCTGAAGGTATGGATTTCTAAAGGATTCAATCACATGAATAGCAAATGTTATTACTTATAAATGGACTAATATTAGGTGCTGGGAAATTAACATCAAGTATAATTAATCTCAAATGAAAGAAACAATGATTCAACAACTCAAATGTTAAAGGGTGTGGCAAACATATACTAAAATAACATATTTAAAATTGATTTGCTAGGAGCAAAACATGGAATGTTCACTTAACATTTCTTATCATAGTCTACCAATTAGAAATAATGCATATGACTATGCAAAGATCACCTTTAAAATTTAAAAGTACAGAAAGACTATGTATACTCTTTTAAATTTTAATGTTGATCATATGATATGCATATATATGTGCACATATGTATGTCTTTGGTAATTTTAGTGATTTAGGAAATTAATCTCATATAAAAATGATTTAAAATGGTTAAAAAGTATGTTTTAAGTGTATATTAAGATAAGCATATTTAAAATAATTGATATGATAGAATCATAACATGGAAATCCTTACTTAAAATGTCTTAGTATAGCCTACCAATTAGAAATAATATGTATATTACTATGCAAAGATCAACATTAAATTTTAAAAATACAGTAAAACTACATATCTTTGGTAATTTCAGTGATTAATGCTTTAATTAAGAGATGAGGTACATGCAGACATATGCAATAAATTGACATAATTCATCATATTGCAAAGAATAACATGATGAATGCATATGTATATTGTGAATTATACAATGCACATGCAAATCATATTCTCATTATCACGCAGAGGCATTATTTTTCCTACAGTCAAAATGCAACAAATCTTCAAGTACTACTCAATCTACTACATGACTATTTAAGAACAAAGTAGTCTGTGGTATCTTCTGTAGAATAATAATTCAAACTGAGAAACTCAAGTTAATGGAAACACAGAGCAGACACTTTTAGTGGCTACATCTCTGTGTGAGTTAAACTGGAAACCAGTCCCTGTTCTATGCATATCTATCGTTCCATAGCGTCATTTTAAATAGAAGTCTATGCACTGGAGATTTTAATAAGGTCTTTCAATACACTGCCAAATTAATCTTTTTTTTCTTTAAATGTTGAACAGTGAATACATTGGTCATCGACTAGTTGGAAAAATAACAACACTGGTCCAAAAACAGTTTCTCAACGTAAAGAGTAATTACTTAAAAAACACCACTCTTCTGAAATTGATTTGTCTCCAAATGAGGTGTCCTGAAACGAAGACAATTTAAACAAGAATATATTTGGCGCCTGGAAGTAGCCGGCAAATACTGATGTGTGGGTTCTTGGTGGGAGCAGACTAGATCCCCAAACTATGACAGATGCCAAGCGCTGAAAGAAGAGGCTGGGGTTATTTATAAACAACTACTTATCACATACTCAGGTTAACCTTCTCTAGTTTAATGCAACTTGTATATGTACTGTTAATTAGGCCTTTTGACTGAACTCAATGGAAAACAAATGAGTTGGGTTTTTTTTTTATATGAAAGTTAAAGTGTTTCTGAAATTCTTGTACCTGACTACGAGGATTGGTGCTGTGCTGACAAGGAGCAGTGTATATATGAACATGTTAATTAGTTAAGATAGTGCAAAAATCAAGTTTTCTGATCATTTTGCACTTGAATGTGGGTAAAAGGACCTCTCAGTAGCAGGAAGACTACTAGATGTTCCTAGTGTATGGGTTAGACTGAATCGGCATATATGAATCAGAGAACATCTTTAAAAATTATTATATATATATAATTCTCACTCTTAAATCAAACCTAAAGAAAAATATTTATAAGATCCACCACTGTGTGAATCAAATACAGTAGCTTCATGGATGACTCAACTGGGATAAGAATATAATGCCCTTATTAATATATTAACATTATGAAATTTTATAACATAAAAAAATTTCTTTAAAATTAAAAGTCTATTTTACTTTTTAATTAAATCTATATCCCAGAAAGGTCTTTAAGGCTCTACAAAGCACCCTGCATTTTCTTATTGCTGACAGTTCTTGAAACCACGCTTGAATGCTTTCTTTATCCTTTAGTGAACAACGGAAAGATCATATGCTAAAAGACTGTGCTTTCTCTTTTTCTTGCCCTGTAATTAAGGCATTTTAATACATTTCCTCATAGTTGTTACAAGAGCAAACTATTAAGATTCATAGATTGAGACAATTTTGACTCCTATGATTATATAAACACACATGATATGAATTTTTCCTAATCACTGATTTGAAAAAATGACAACAAAACTCCTTCAAATAAAATGATTAATCTCTGTAAGGTTAAATTGAAATGGTGCTTCCTGTGTTGCCTTAATATATGTAAATGATCTACAAAAATAGAAAACTACATTTGGTTAACTATCCTTTAATACAAATAGGGTAAATAATAAATTCATATGAAGAATACATTTTCTTCAAATCAACGTATATTTTAAGAGTTTGAGATCTTCAGGGTTTTTGTTGTTGTTGTTTAAAGATAAAAATACTGCATACATGTCTAAAGATAGCCAAGTAAATACAGACAGATTTTTTAAATCATAGAAGAATTAAGATTTTAATTAAATTGTACACATTTTTTTCTGAACGAAGACGCATGTAGAAAGAAATACATTTTGTTTAATATTTAAGTTGGGAAAGTATATTTGCAACTCAAGAAGATGCTTTATTAAACAATGATAAAAAACAAAGATCAAAATATAAGACTTATTTATGTTTTAAAATTCTGTTGTCAGAAATATAGGACTGAAATTATACATTTAAACAAAAAAAAAAGATTTGCAATGCCATTTAGGAGGTACATACTTTTCAGAGCACAAAGAAGTATGCTAATAGGTTTCTGTCATATTTTGAATAAATGTGCAGAATTTCTTAGTCCTTTTCCATCTTAGAAGATTTCAGGTTTGCTACTGATTTAAAGTACTGTAACTGGATTTGATGTTAGCCAGTTAGATAATTTTGGGGGGGATAAATTTTGGAGATTAAAAAAAACATTTTTAGATTATACCTTATGATTTTAAAATTAAGATTGGCATCAAGAAAATATTAGAAAATAAGGTATTATAATTTTATATTAAAAAGCAATACTTTTGGACAAGATTGATGTAACAATCTCCCTGACATTTTTGGTTTTGATTGCAAAAATTTTTAAATGTATAAAAAGTAGAGAACCCCCCCTACTAAATATCCATCTTGCAAATTCTATATCTCCCTTTTAAATTTCCCTGTCTCAACATATGTATTTATTTTGCTGACATATTTTACGAGAAATCCTAGGCCCCAAGTCACTCCACCCCTACGTATTCTCATATGTATCTCTTTTAAAAATGGACATTTTCTTACATAACCACAATGACTCTGTCATCTCTAACAAAATTAACAGTAATTTCTTGGTGTTCAGAATTCACACCAATCCATACTCAACCTTCAATGACTGTCTCAAAAATGTATTTTTCTAGTCCATTTGATGGAATCAAGGTACAACAAGGTCAACGACATTTGGTTATGATGTCTTTAAGTTTCTCTTCCTAGGACAGCCCCTCCCTTCCCCATTTACTGTCATGCATTTGTCTTGTTGAAGAAATTCCGCTGACTTCTTAAACTGAACCTGGGAAGTCCCTGTTGAAGAAAGGGCAATACTTGGCTGACAAACTGAGACTGTCAAAGTTTTCCAATTTATTTTTTGGCCGTAGAGGGGCAAAGGGGGAAACTCCCAGACACTTCTGCCATATTTAATGATCTGAAAAATTTCCAAGAAGCCCTTAAACAGTTTTACCCTTCATACTAAAGAGTTTAAAACTGTAATAATCATTATAAAATTTGTGTTTTATAAGATTATTTTGATATATTGGCTATTTATAAAATAGTTTTTATTTAATAGTGTTAAGGTATTCATGCATAAACTAAATGATATCAAATAAGCAAACAGATGTTTAGCAATTCCAAGTTTATAAATACTTTTCTTAGAATGTACACAGAAATAATCGAGAATTGCATTTTAATTAATCTGAGGAAGAAATACAAATTGGCATGTCTCTTAATTTTTGTTTTTATCTTTTTTTTTTTTTTTTTTAAAGGATCATTTAACCAGACAGGCAGGTTTTCATTAAATTTAATTTGTGTGGAGCTTAAATACAAAGTTGAGTTTCTAGGAGGTAAACGAATTTATGGCTCTTTTAAAACCTCATGTTGCTTATAATAAATAAATAAATAAAATTAAATTAAAAAATTCATGTTGCACTATTTAAGGAAAGATGTATAGAAAATTTAGAGGATTAGAAAATGCTGATGAAAATTACAAGTGTTAGAAAAGACAAAATGAAACTTTAACATATCTCCATGGCATTCGTGTTAAACAAAAATGTAAACTAACATATATAAGGTTGGCTTAGCCTTTGCAACAGAAAGCCTAAGATCAGTGATGTACAGTTTTTGAAAAGATCAGTGATGTACAGTTTTTGAAAATCCAAAATATGAATGACTTTAAACGTAACCATCTGAAGTCAACGGAAGTAAAGTGATCGTAGATAAAATTACCAAACTCAAATGAAACAAATTCAAAATGAAAAGGATGAAGGGCAATTAAGTACCTATTTTGACAATTCGAAGTGGTCAAGTTTTTAAAAGTATGACACAGGAACCTTAACCCACCTATATATGAGTGATAAATGAGGCATTTTGTGTCATTACATTCCCATAAATCACTTCCTTTAACTGCTGACGGCTTTTATCAGATCTAACCTTTTCAAGCTTCTATTAGAGTGCTAACATTTTCAACTTTGACACATGTGCAGTTTACAAATTCTGCAGCTGATTAACTCTGGACAGAAGCTCACTGGCATCACTGTCTTCAAGTTGGGTGAAAACCTTAGGGTCTCAAAAACTCAAGACACATTACAGTATAAAAATCTCAATTAATGTAAGGGGTTGGGCTTTGGAGTTGGTAAGGATTGTTTTCTGTTGGGAAACAAACATGAATAAGACTTCATTTTCCATGAAACAGGTGACCTAAGAAATACTAAGAAATGAAAAAAGAAACAGAAAAGAAAAAAAAATTGGAAAAAAGGAAAATTCCTAGATGATAATGGTTAATTTCTAATCAAGTACATTTTTTTTTGCCTTAAACTTTATTTATTTGGCAATCAAGAAATATTTTAGAAAAGTAATTGCTAAACTTCAGTCTTGACACAATAAAATAAAGAAAACCTAAGATTAATGCATTTATGGGGTGAGGCGTATGACCCCAAATAAAACACAGTTTAAGTGTTTATAATTGATAATTTATAATTGATGGAACCATTTTAAAGTGAATTTTATGGAGAGAGATTGAATTAAACTAAAACATACAGCTTAACTCTCTTATAAATCCCAACATTCTAAGTTAAAGGTTGCTTTGGATAATCTAACCAATCAGTGAATTCAGCTGAAAAAGAAAAAATGAAAACTTCTCTTAAAGTAGTTAAGGAGGACCTGCTTTTAAACTAGTTGTGTTGAAATTACAAAGTCAAAGCTTATAAAAGGTAATGCAATTTCTGTTGAAGTTTCTGTTAATATACCAAATCTTCATAGAATGTCTTTTATATATAAATTAGAACGAACTACTTATTACCAACAAGAAACATTCTAAACACTTATCATAAGACAAAACTTTAATCAAAATATTTGTCTATTAAGAATGTAGAAATAAATAAGGCAAAAATACCTAAGCTGAAATCTTTTACATTACAGACGAGAGAAGATCGACTTCATGATATTTTTAATTTTAATGGTCCTAATTTCTTAGTAGAAGAGTCAAATACAACAGTTGAACTTGACAGCCTGAAGGTTTTAATGAGTAACACAACATGTACAGGTAGATATTATGTGTCTGCCAGTGTATTTATATAAATAGCACATATATAAATATATTTGAGTAGATGTGAGTTTGGACAAAGATTATCAAAGAAACTTATTTGGAAAATATAATTGACACCAACCTCGTAATAAAGCTAAAGTTAAAAAAATTAGTGTCTTTGGCAATAACAGCCAGACTGAACAAATCTTAATACTGATTGTTTGACCATCAGAAGCCTGCCACTTCACATAGTATTAGTTTTGATAAGAGCTACGAGCTATCAAGCCTAAATAATAAAACCTAAATGACTCTGAAGTGAAAATGTTCACAGAGAACGTCCTGTGGCAGATTACTTCTTGTTGATAAATGACAAATCTTAGAAAAATAGGGGGGGAAGGACAACTTTTTCTAGCATCACAACCCACATAGTCTCATAATGTCAGCGTCTAAGGCCTATCCATGACAAATTAAAAACTTCTTTATTTCACTAATAATGTCACTCATCACAGGAGCTGGGCAGTTACACTTTGACAATTCAGATGTAAATCCTGGGTTGCCTATGAGTATTCATGACAAAGGCATATTTATCATTTAAAACAAAAGGACGTGACTTCTTGGTGTTCATATCAAAGACCAGTGATGGATGAGGCCATGCTAATCAAAAGACAGACTAGAAAGAACACAGATGTTTGCTACTTTGATTAAGAAAAGACTATTCCCTCCCCTGAAACTTCCCCAATACAGTCATTTCAAATTGTTTTAAATGTATAATTTAAAATAGATATCTAAGAATTTAAAATTCCCAGCTATAGCTCTTACAAAAAATAAACGCCAGCTTTTATCCAACCTCAAATTATAAAAGCAAAATTCTTAAAACCAGGAAAAGATCAAACTACCAGAGAGTAATAGTTCCTCAGATGTAACCCATTGAGAGATTTCCACAATTGGTATTATCCTTCTCAATTATTATTTTCAATGCAGAAAATGAAGAGAAAGAAAGTCTACCATCCCAAACTTTTATAAATAGCACAACTGTGAGCTGAAATCAATGTGGGGAACTATAAGGAGAGCGAGGTCTAAGACATTTTTACCATATGTATTTCTGACCATTATGTCTTTGATTTTTGTTCCAAATGCTTTACAGGTTGAAAAGCATTTAAAAATAGCTGTTGTCTAGATTTTAAGGTTTTATTAAATTAATTAATAATTAAATAATTCTGGTGATTCAAGCATTCATCACCATTTTGGATGAGAGAGACCAAAAATAAGTATGGCATTAAAAAAAAAACAAAGATATTTAGAGCTGGAGCTATTGATAGCACTTTCTCCCATTCCACTGATGAAGAGCTATCATCAGGTCTGGCTAATAGAAATCCAATTTACAAGGCCCTGCTTGTTTGAGTGCCTTTCAAGATGCACAGGATTGGTAACCCTTCAGACCTGCAAACAAATGCCTGCTCTTCCAGGGCAGAACTATTTTAATTTTGGTTACTGGGAAGTCATCACTGCAAGGTCACCTTGAAGAAGTGCGGGTGGTGGGCGGTGGAGAAAGCCTACTTTGTAAGTGATCTGTTTCCTGCCAATTTTCCTTGCTGCTTTTCAATCCCGGTGAAGCACACTTGTTGTTGATAAGCTTTTAAAAGTCAGAGTGGTGTATGATAAAACAAAACATAATATAAAGCCATATGGAGGGAAAGAACTACTTACGCATTAAAAGAATTCTTGGGTAGCTTGGTGTCATTAGGTAAAATGCTAGGCAGGCAGCTGATGTGCAAGTTTCCCTTTTTGGTAGAATCATCTTCCTCCCCAGATGAGGGAAACATCAAAATCACATAGTCTCTTTGCATCCACATCCTCTGTGCTTCTTGTATGGAAAATTTGTGTCACATCAAATGTGTCACTCGTTTTTTAGACCAGCAAGGGCATTCCATTTTACACTACTGAGTTGCATCCATATGTTATCAGGGTTTACTTTTCATTAGCTATAGTAACTACTATACGTCCTACTTACAATGGGCATGTCCTCCTTTTTAAGAATATATCTGCTTCTCACAGAGGGAATTAAGAGTTGAAAATTTCAGAGGGCTTAACATTCAATATATTAAGAGGTATTTATAGAATAACAAAAATTTTTCACCTTCTGGCCCTTTTATGAAAAATTTACTGGATGCCTAATACATTTAATATTCAGTAGCATGTGAGAATAATTTTTATGCAACTCTGATAGTTAGAAAGATAGATAACTCAATTATTAGATCATCTATCAAAATATTCAGATGTATAAGAGGCTACTAAAAAGATTGATGGCTGAGAAAGTCCACTGATTCTCTAGCCATCATATTCATGCATTTGGCCAGACAACATTTTTTGCTGCCTTCACAAGCAAGCTTCATTACCCATCACTCCACTGAAAAGAGTTTATTATGAGGCTGCCATCTTGGCAAGACTATTATTTAGATGATAAATGCTGAGGGGAAAAAAAGTGTGTCTACTTTTTTTTTTTTTTTGAGAAAAAAGATGAGCTTTTCTGACAGATAAAACAAACAGCATCTACATTTCTAATTAACTTAAATTTGGCAGATACAAATATAGGTCAGTTAAAGCTATGATGTTATCTTCTGTCTGAATTTTACCCTTAATTTGTAAAATGTAAATTAACTAATTAGACGAAAAACAGCATGATTAGTGACAAAATGCTTCAGCTGGGTCTTTGCTTACTGACATTTATGATCAACTATAATGAATTATTGCTTTTTAAAATAATTGATAGAATATTTTTTTTCCTCACCACAATGAAAGAAATTTTACTAAGAATTTATAAAAGAAGGCCAGGGGCTTCCCTGGTGGCGCAGTGGTTGAGAATCTGCCTGCTAATGCAGGGGACACGGGTTCGAGCCCTGGTCTGGGAAGATCCCACATGCCACGGAGCAGCTGGGCCCGTGAGCCACAACTACTGAGCCTGCGCGTCTGGAGCCTGTGCCCCGCAACGGGAGGGGCCGCGATAGTGAAAGGCCCGAGCACCGCGATGAAGAGCGGTCCCCGCACCGCGATGAAGAGTGGCCCCCACTTGCCGCAACTGGAGAAAGCCCTCGCACGAACCGAAGACCCAACACAGCCAAAAATAAATAAATAAATAAATAAAGTAGCTATACAATTTAAAAAAAAAAAAAAAAAAAAAAAGAAGGCCAGGAACTTAGCAAAACAACAGAACTTTGTGGTGTACTTTCTGAGGAAAAGATGTTTGTAAAACGGTATAATAGAAACAATCGGGTTAATTTATGCCTGTGTACCTAGGGGTGAATTTAAAGGAAAGAAGCGTATGGACATTAAGTCACTAATAAATCCAGTAAAAAGACTGTCAGGACTTAACCCTTTCCCTGTCATTTCAAACAGATTTGCTGTGTATTCAAAGCAATTTATGAGAATAATGTGCGTGTGTGTGTGTGTGTGCACGTGCATGCACACCTGCGTGTACCCGCGTGCTGGATGCGGGGGTCACAAGGTTTCATGGAGAACGGTGAGAAAACAGAAAAGAATTTGACCACTTGAGTTTCAGCAGGAAAACCTGTCAGTGTGAAGTAAAATTAATCCATGTAATAGTTAAGTGAACAGAGGTCTTCACTATTCCTATGTAAAGACTCTACAACGAGAAGTACAACTGCAATGTCAGATACAGGTGTCAACTGAAAATTACATAAAATCCTGAAAGTTAAGGTCTGGGGGTTGGGGGGGGTGGTGGCCACAGTTTGGCACAGTGGAGCCTGTATGACTGGGCCCTGGGCAGGCAGATTAGGATCAGGGCTGTCAGTTCTCAGAACACACAATTAGAGGTCTAACCTGAATGAGGAATATCAGGAAATTGGAGCTGAAGCCTGGTGGTAACCTAGGTAGGAGATGAAAGTGCTTTGTCAGTACTGGGGACTGGTTTTGATAGGGTGAAGAAAATAGAAAGGGAAACAATTCCAACAAAGATGTATGATGCTCAGGGTGCTACTGGAAAGTTCAAAGTTTATGCAAGATAGGTAATAGTTTGAAACAATTAAGTACTTCAGAATTTCTGTCTCAATTTTAGGCATGCCACTAAAATACTTATCTTGGACAAAAGTATCTGAATATGGCAGACAGTTATCACATTTGGAAATAATATCACTGAAATACTTGAATAATCTTTTTCCCATATTATGACAAATACATGAAACTTTTTATATTTTGCAAAGTGCAATCTAAATGCTTAGAGAATATTATTCCACTTTATATTTACTAGCTGTGGAGACAGTAAGAAAATCTTTCTGAATAGCTGCTCCTGATTAAAAAGTACTTAGCTTATTACTTTTATATTTTAGAAATTCATTAATAGTAAACATTTTTCTTTCCATCCCCACATCACCATGATTTTGCATTAAGAAATAAAATGGGTAACTAGTCAAAGCTCCTTTTCACAGTACACAATCCTAACATAGAATGCCTTTATACATGACAGAAAATTCTCTTGACAGCTCTCTGGTTTCCACCTAACTCTTCAACCTCTTAACACATGATATACCTCTGAGGCAACTACTTCAAAAGCTACCTAAGATTTACCTGTATGTACATTAATTTTGCACTGTAGAGGTAATCCTCAAACATGTGAACGCCAATAAATTGGTTTCTATCACAAAGGTGAAGACTGCAAAACATATAACAACACAGAAACCTCCTAATTTGTTTAGTTTCAGTCTTTCAAGCATGAACAATCTCCATTCCCAACAAATTCATTTGAATTAAAAGCATGAATCGGTCTAAGTAAAGATTTCAGCTTGATGGTAACTGGAAAAACAAAGCTCGAGAAATTTAAAAAGCAATCACTTATGTTCATTTAAAATATGTAGTATTTCTATAGGGAAGGCAGCATTTCATGTTTGAGGAGTAAGTTTATCTGTGGAGGAGGAGAAAGGCAAAGAGAGCAACGCAATGAGTGTCAGGTACTCTGTCCAGACCTGAGTCCCTCAGTATTGCAGGAAGGTCAGATCCTTTCAGCATTGTACTGGTGTGTCAAAATATGTCAACAAACCATCACACCACAGGAAGAAGAATGACCTTTCAGTTCTTCATGTTTGGGCTGCCTGTGGAGCTTTGGACGTGGGGAATGCATGAATGGTTTTCCTAGCTGCTTGACAAATGCAACTCCCGAGGTTTCTTTCAAGTGTGATTGTTAAAAGCCCTGGGTTCTTACATTTTGGTACAACTTTCTCAACCCATATAACTCATGATGGAAACTGACGTTAACTATCAATACTCCAAATAATCAGATTCAATGCAACTAGACTAAAATTACTTCATAAATGTTTAAATGTGAGAGATGAAGGTTGAGAGTCAGTAAATTTAGAAATAATTATATTCACTGTAAGAGTAATACTTGTTAGTCAATTCTCTAGGCTTTATTATAGATGTCATTATAACACAGTTGTCTTCTTTCTCTCCCTGTCCATAAAACTAGGTGTTTCTCTACTCTCCCCTTCTGGGAAAACCTACTTTGCCTATTTCTACTGCAGATATCCCTAAATGAATCTCTCTCTGATCCATCACTTGGACTCCCATCCCATAACCCAGTTGCCTCTGGACATTTCTAATCATGGCAACTGAAGTAATCACTAACCTAGGTTATTTTCCACTCTCAGTTCCTTAAGAGCAGCATTGTTCTCCCCATGGCCAATATCAAAACCTCAAAGTTATCTCTGTTCCGCACCGCCCAATACAACAACATTTAGTTACTTGCCAAATTCTTTCTTATCTCTGTAAGTCTACACAGTCTCCTTCCATTTCCACTGCCACCATTATAATTTGGGAATTAATAGAGTGTTTCAATATGGATGACTGGAAGAGCAAGTGTGTTCCTCTTCCCAACTTCTTGCTTCTGTCCACCCTGAGCATTGCTACCAGAATATCTATCCTAAAGTGGCCTGATCATGTCACTCTTCTATTCAAAAATCTCCCCTGGCTTTCCAGCTCTGTGACCTTGACCTGGGCACTTAACTTTTCTATGCCTCGACTTTCTCATATGAAATGAGGATAAAATACCAGTATCGACCTCATAGGACTGTTACGTGGATTGAAGAGGATAATACATATAAGTGCTTAAACCAGTTCCTCGAACATAGTTGGTGCTCAGTGTTGGCTATTTTTGTGATTTATGTACATGTTGTTTCCCTGTTAGATTGAATTAAATTCCTTGAAGGCAAAGTTAGGTTTTGCTCATCTTTGTACACTCTGAAATGCATAATATACTGCCTCTACATAGAAGGAACTCAGTATCTACTGAATTCAGTCATGTATCTGTCCTACTACTTATGGACCACTTTGCTAGAATGTGCTGAATTAGAAATATATAGTGGTAAAAATATTTATTTCACATTAAACAATGAAAGGCAATTGGGGCTGATCAAGTATTTTGCTCTAGTGTTGAGTTCAGTATGGTTTTATATATCTGACCTGTGCACACAACCAATGACTTCATTTTCACCATTTTCATAATCAGTATACAGTGCTCTGAAAGTATTACAGCCAAAGCCATCAAGGACAACTGTGACAGCCTCATATTTACAGAAGTTGATGAGCTTTGAATTTAAAAATCCGCTTTTCTAAATAAAGGAATTTTGCATGAAGTTTGAATTTATGATCACTTGAAATGAGCTATCAGGGATGCTATAAGACTGAATTTAAAATGGGGATGCAGTGATGATTAGCAAAAGGGAAGGAAATGGCAAAAAGGAATATATAAGGAGAAGCAGGAAGGGGTTAACAAGGTACCTTGTTGGTAGAATCTTTATGAGAAAATAAGGGTGAACAAAACACAGGAAGCATCTCAATGTAAGTGATTCAGGAAGGGAAGGGAGTAAAACAAGAAAGTAGAATTCACACAAATCATAAAAGTACACTAAGAATATAAAGGAGAGAGCAAGAAAAAGAAAAACACAAGTGAATATAAGTGACATGTTAATGGATAAACAGAATTCATATAGGAGGTTTAATTTTCACAAGAATATGACTTCCAGGGTCAATTAGAAATTAGAGGGAAAGGATGCTTACCATGGCCATTATGTATCCCTATATATTTCTGTTTTATGAGAAGAAGAGTATGAGACATGAAAATTATATGCATGGTTCATTTTCCATACTCCACATGTGTGGGAAGAGAATAAGCAAGGGTAAACTAGGGCAATGCAGCCTCATCACCTAAAAAAGTCACCCATCCCAGGAGATTCTTGAATGATACGTAATAGCAGAAGATGGTCAAAAATGGAAAAAATGTGTCTCTTACATATAGAGAGGGAGAAAAGCCATAACTTCTGTGAATGGGGTTCTATCTCACCAAAAGATGGCTAGCTTTATTTTAGTCTAAGAGGCAGCAGAAGCCCTTAGTGAGTGCTATCAAAAGATGACCAAAGAAAGCTGCTGTCTAACAACCATAAGCTTATTATCCAGTTTTTGGCCTTAACGATATGAAAAGCCTTTCTTTTGTTGGGCAAAAAGTAGTGACTGAAAATCCCATTCCAACTCTCAGAAGACTGGGAGAAAGAGAGAGAGAATATATGGATGTGATATCAAAAGAAATAAACTTGAAGGTTTCCACAGCACTCTCTCATAGCTGATGCTTAAGAAAATTTGTTTAGGATGACAAGTCTAATGCAGCATAAGTAAGATTACAATGTTAATGTTAAACAAGACAAACTGGTTTATAGTGCATTAAATTACGTGTTAAAAACCATAATTGAGAGGACATCTACTTGGATCCAAGATGAGGTAACAGGGACTGTATTTATCCTCCTGCTGGAAATAACTAAAAAGCAAAATAGATAACAACAGATAGCAAGCAGTGAGGGACAGTGACCCCTGAATGATGGAAAACAAAAGAGGCGAGCACTTTGATTTCCCCAGCTTGCTGCCTGGAGAGAGTTTCCAGGAGGCAATGTGGGGAGGAAGAACCTTCTCAGAGTTGAGGAGATGGAGCTGGGGGAATGGGAAGACCAGGCAGTTGAAGAGTTTGTCATAAAACAAGTCTCAGTAATTTTAAAAGGATTCAAGTTTGTTTCTGACCTCACTGGAATTAAATTAGAAACCAATAACAGAAAGCTATGTGAACAAGTTCCAAATATTTGGGAACAAAACAGCATGCTTCTAAATAGCCTGTGGGTCAAAGAAGAAATAAAAATAAAAATCAGAAAGTATTTGGAACCAAATAAAATAAAAATACAACATATAACATTTTGTGTAATACAGCTATAGCAGTACTTTGAGGCAAATGTACAACACTAAACTGCCTATACTGGGAAGAAAGAATGGTTTCAAATCAATAACCTCAGGCTTCCACCTTAGGAAACTAGACAAAGAAGAGCAAATGAAACTGAAACTAAAAATAAATAAATAAATAATACAGATTAAAAATCAATGAAAAAGAAAAAAGAAAACCAACAGGAAAAAGTCAATAAAATGAAATATTGGTTCTTTCAGAAGACCAGTAAAATTGATAAACCTCTAGGCAGACTCATCTGGAAAAGCAGACAAAATTATCAATATCAGGAATGAAAAAGGTGACATCACTACAGATTCTACAGATATTAAAAGAATATGGGGGCTTCCTTAGTGGCGCAGTGGTTGAGAATCTGCCTGCTAATGCAGGGGACACGGGTTCGAGCCCTGGTCTGGGAAGATCCCACATGCCGCGGAGCAACTAGGCCCGTGAGCCACAACTACTGAGCCTGCGCGTCTGGAGCCTGTGCTCCGCAACAAGAGAGGCCGTGATAGTGAGAGGCCCGCGCACCGCGATGAAGAGTGGCCCCCACTTGCCGCAACTAGAGAAAGCCCTCGCACAGAAACGAAGACCCAACACAGCCAAAAATAAATAAATAAATAAATTAATTTAAAAAAAAACACAAAACAATATGGGAGTATTTTGAATAAGTTTATGCTAACATATTCCACAACTTAAATAAAATGAATAAACTCTTTAAAAGACACAAAGTATCAAAGTTCACTCAAGAAAAAAATAGATAACCTGAATCCCTGTATCTATTAAATAAATCAATTTTGTAGTTTAAAATCTTCCCACAAAAGAATAGCCCCAGATCATTTGACTGGGAAATTCTACCCAGTAGTTAATGAAGAAGTAATAACAATTCTACACAAACTTTCCAGAAAACTGAGGATAAGGGAATACTTCCCAACTCATACTACAAGGCCACAATTACTCTAATGCCAAAACCAGACAAAAAGTTTAGAAGGAGAAGTAAATCACAGACCAATCTCACTCATGAATGCAGATGCAAAAATTCTTAACAAATTTTTAGCAAATCAAATATAACAAAATACAAAAAGGATATTGCTTAATGACCAAGTTGGGTTTATCCCAGGATGCAAGGTTGGTATTCAAGAATCAATCACTGTAATTCACCATATTAATCAATTAATTTAAAAATATCCATATGATCACGTTAATAGATGCAGAAAAAACATTTTGACAAAATCCAACACCTATTTTGATAAAAACTCTCAGCAAACCAGGAATAGAGGGAGTTTCCTCAAACCTAAAAGGCATCTACAAAAACCTATAGCTAATATTATTCTTAATGGTAAAAGATTAAATGCCTTTCCCCCAAGACCAGGAACAAGGTGTACACATTCACCACTATTCACCTTTGTATATGAGATTCTAGGCAGTGCAGTTTAAAAAAAAAAAAAAGCATCCAAATTGAAAAAGGAAGCAAACTGTCTTTATTCATAAACAACATGGTTGTCTATATAGAAAATCCTATGGCATCTACCAAATAAGTAAAGTATTAATAAATGAGTTTTACCCACTTGCACAATGCAAGATCAATACACCAAATCAACTGTATTCCTCTATTTTAACATGATAAATTGGAAATTGAAACAAAAAAAATCACTTCCTATAGAATCAAGAAATATAAAATACATAGGGTCCCAAATTGATCTATAAACTCAATGTGATGCCAATCAGAATTCCAGCAGATTTTTTTAGGAATTTATAAGTTGATTCTAAAATTCATATGGTAATGCAAAGGACCAAAAATAGACAAAAATAACTTGAAAAAGAAAAATGAAGTTGGAGGACTAACACTACCTGTTTTCAAAATTATGTTATAGTAATCAATACAGTGTACAATTAGTATAAAGACAGACAAATTGGCCAACAGAACAAAATAGGGAATTCAGAAAAAGGCCCACACATATATGATTAATTGATTTTTGACATATGTGTAAAGGCTATTTAGGGGAGAAAGGATAGGCTTTTCAACAAATGGTTCTGGCACAACTGGATATCCACATCCAAGAAAATAAACTTCAAGCCATACATAAAAATTAACTGAAAATGGATGCTAGTCCTAAATGTAAATACATAATTATAAATCTTTTAGAAGAAAACAAGGGTAAAATCTCTGTGATTTCTTTAAATCTTTAAATCTATAAGATTTCTTAGATATGACATCAAAGGCATAATCCATAAAAGAAAAAATCTGGTAAACTGGACTTCATTAAAATTAAAAACTTCTGATTTTGAAAGCCACTGTTAAGAGAATGAAAAGACAAGCCACAGACTGGAAGAGAATATTTCATATCTGACCATATATCTGATAAAGGACTTAAATCCATGATATCTTTTAAACCTACCAAAACTCAATAATAAGAAAACTCAACTAAAAAATGAACCAAAGATTTGAACAGACACTTCTCCAAAGAAGACAAATAGATAAAAATAAACATATGAAAGGATTCTCAATATCATTTGTCATTACAGAAAAACTAAAATCACATTGAGACACTATTACACAACTATTAGAAAGTTTGAAGTTAAAAAGACTGACCGAAGGGAGCACCTGGAACTCCCATAAACTGCTGATGGGAACATAAAATGGTACAACCACTTTGGAAAACAGTTTAATCATTTTCAAAAAGGTAAAAATCCACTTACCAAATGTCCCAACTATTTTATTCCTAGGTATCTGCCCAAGGGAAATGAAACCATACAAGGTTTTTACATGACTGTTCATGGAAACTTTATTACTAATAGCCAGAACTAGAAACAACTTAAATGTCTATCCACAAGTGAATGGATAAACAAACAGTGGGACAGCCACACGACTGAATACTTGTCAGCAATGAAAAAAAATGTACTCTTGATATGTTCAACAACATGGATGAATAATGAAATAGTTACATTGAGTAAATTATATGCCAGACAAAAGAGTATATGCTGAATGATTCCATTTACAGAAAACAGAAAATGTAAACTAACGAATAGTGACAGAAAGTAGATCAGTGGTTGCCTGGGTGCAGAGACAACTGAAAGGACTGAGAAGAAGGATTATAAAGGGGTACAAGGAACTTGTAGAGGTGGTAGGTATCTTTGTCACTATTTTTGTCATGGTGATAATTTTATGAGTTTATACATATGTTAAACTTGTCAAATTATATACTTTAAATATGTGCAGTTTGGGGCTTCCCTGGTGGCGCAGTGGTTGAGAATCTGCCTGCCAATGCAGGGGACACGGGTTCGAGCCCTGGTCTGGGAAGATCCCACATGCCGCGGAGCAACTAGGCCCGTGAGCCACAACTGCTGAGCCTGCGCGTCTGGAGCCTGTGCTCTGCAACGAGAGGCCGCAATAGTGAGAGGCCCGCGCACCGCGATGAAGAGTAGCCCCCGCTCGCCGCAATTGGAGAAAGCCCTCGCACAGCAACGAAGACCCAACACAGCCAAAAATAAATTAAAAAAAAAAAAAGGTGCAGTTTATTGTATGTCAATTATATCTCATTAAAGCTGTTTTTAAAAACACCATCACTTATTAAAACAGACATTTTACATGCTTACTTTTTTCTGTACCATATATAAAAAAACTCTGATTCTGTAGATTTCAAATACAACAATTTAGGGGTTATTATGTTCTGGGTGCACAGGTATGTATATCTGACAGGATTTTATATTAATCCTACAGATGTGCATTTTGAATATACAATAAGGAGAGCAACAGAGAGAGCAACAGAGAACGCCTGGCCCATTTTCTTGAACCACATTAAGGTGAATATCTACACCTCATATGCTGGAGAGCTTTTTAGCTTCAGCTTAGCAAACGCATTAAGTCAGCGGTCCCCAACCTTTTTGGCAACAGGGACCAGTTTCGTGGAAGACAATTTTTCCAAGGACCGGGGTTGGGTGGGGGATGGTTTCGGGATGATTCAAGTGCATTACATTTATTGAGCACTTTATTTCTATTATTATTACATTGCAATATATAATGAAATAATTATACAACCACCATAATGCTGACAGGAGGCAGAGCTCAGGTGGTAATGCGAGTGATGGGGAGTGGCTGTAAATACAGATGAAGCTTCACTCGCTTGCTCGCCCGCCGCTTACCTCCTGCCGCTTACCTCCTAACAGGTCACGGACCAGTACTGGTCCATGGCCCGGGCGTTGGGGATCCCTGCATTAAGTGACAGAGTAAGTGGCCTCTTATAACAGGTTTATCACTATGACTGACATTAAGCTGCATGGTGGAGCAGAAAGAACACAGGTATGAGTTCAGAGGGAGACCTGGGTTCAGGTTCTGTCTTTGCAATTTACTGCCTCAGTCCTCACTATGAAGCCCTCAAAGGCAGAGGCCAGGTGCCAACTGACTAACAAGTGTCTGTGAAGTGTTTGCTGATCTGAACCAGTATTCCTCAATAAAACTCTCCTTTTTCTCATGAAGACTCTATGTAGAAGCACCTAGGCTAGGAATGCTGGGGCTAGCTGGCAAATGAAGGCCATGTAAAGAAGTGGACTTCAACTTGATGCAGGTCAACGTCATCATCAGAAGTTTTCAAAACGAAACAAAAAAAAACCTCCTAAGGTCCAGGCTCCACCACACACCAATTAAATCAATTCTCCAGGGATGAATCTCACATCAATATTTAAAAAGTTCCAACCATGTGATTTTAATACATGTGAAGTTTGAGAATCACTGCCCTAAACCCCAAGCCATTTTAGCAGCAATTTCAACCTGATCTCCATTATTCCAAAATTACTTTCAAAAATGAACTCTGTATCCTTGGGCTCCTGACTCTGTGCTCCTGAGTCACTTCCTTTATTCTTCTCTTACTCTCTCTGGACAATCATAACGGTTGTGTTTCCATCCTTAGAATGGACACCCAATCATTTGCTTGTTGGTTTGATTTGTGGTAATACTTCTGAAACATATGTGATTCATATTAACTCTATCATAATAGCTCAGCAAGAAGAGTTATGCCTTCAACAATTCTTTGGTCCCCTGGAATTGGGAAACTGGTCAATAGGCACCATCCCTCCCCAACTAAAATAAAATCTTGTACATGCTTGAAGGTAATAATCAGATAGACATCTTTCTGAGAAACTGTGATTCACTAACATTTCCTTATAAGCCTATTTTCTTTCCCTTTAATCCTTGATTAACTCATGCCAGTTTTCTCAACCACTATCTCTTTATTGCAAATACTACTTCAACGGCCTAAGACAACATTTCTATTCCTCATTCAGTTTTGTATTTAAAGTCAACATTGAAAACAATTAACAATGGCAGAAAATATGAATTCTGTGGTGGGCAAAGTTCTTGCTATTCAGACTTCAAATGCAGAAAAAAATGGTACTTAACCATTATGAGAACTCATAAAAGTACTATCTACACAGAAGACACTTCCTTTGTCCTTTTAAAATATTTCGAGGTTACTCCAGCTAATAACAGTGTCAAGTATTTCTCCGGAACAATGAGACATCAGTATCTCACAACCAGCACCACTATAAGAGATGGAAAAGCAAATTATTATATTTTTACCTTCAGAGAGGCCCTCTCCAGTGCATTTGCTAATTATTAGTCAATCTGTCTCTTGTTGCTGGTGATGACTGCTTGTTAGTATACGGCAGCAGTGCCTTCTGAGGCTGCTGTAATTGAAGGTTTGCAAGAGCTTCTATAGCTGAGGCACATTCTCCAACCTAAGACAGATGTGATCAGCCTTGTTGTTAACAAGACTGAAATAACTGGAAATCTGTGATTTGGCTAATTGCAGGCTTCCTGGAAGTACCTTCATACAGGAAAAACTTTTGGACATCCTCTGAAAAATACCTTCCTTAACTCTAACTGCTTGGCAGCCCCATTCTAAATGCCTCGCCTCTCAAGTTAGCACAGCCCAGAGAAAGCAATCACTAAACCATTGAGTAAATAAGCAATCTTTAAAAAATACTTAGAGGTAAGAATTAAAGTCAAATCGATTCTTGTGGCAGAAGGAATTAGCTTACCATTGCCTCTAGGAGGGTAGACTCTCTGGAGCCAAAGGTTCAAAGATCCCACAGATGGAACTCAGCTCTCCATCTTTTCGGTGAGACATAAATGTGATCAAGCCCATATTTCCTCTGGTGGTCATCTCCCCTCATATCCTAACATCAGCACAAGAAATGACTTTGGAAGACAAATATACTTGCTTCCTTTGATACCTTTAGTCCCAGTCAAGAGGGGTCCATGGCCTGGACCCAAACTTTAGAGGATTCTGCTCTGGCCTCCTCTGGTTGTACCGCAGCCCATGGGGTGAGGAGACTGCAGAGCATAGGGAACATCTTCACCTGATGTCTGTTCCCTCCAATACCTTTCTAAGTCACACTCCATGTTACCAGGGACCTCAGAACTTCCTGATCAAATAGTCCTGAGACCACTCTCAGGGCCTGCCTGTTTGATAAGAGGGCAGACCACCACAGTGTGCACCTCTGGCCTGAGACATGACCAAGGGCAGAGGTTTGTGGGAAGGTATCAATACATGGAGCTTGGATGTGCAGGCTGGGCTGTGCTTAAAACCTTCCCAGGTGTAGGACAGAGCCAAAGGTGATAAAAAAAGGGAGATGGGTTGTGCAGTGGCGGCACCTATTCCTATCCTACACTGTCATATGCAGCCTGGATCTCCAAGAAGTCCAGGAATTCTTAATGCAAATCTGAACTTCCAGATCTTCATGCAGGATAAAACAGATTTTATTTACTGTCTGTTAACTTGATACACAACCTTAAATATTTGCGCACATTGTATATAGGCCTCCATTCATACTCTTGTCCTAGGCCCCCAAGTGTTAAGGTGGGCCCAGTTTCACGCAGCCCCTAAAGAAACTAGGGAATAGCTTCTGCTCAGGATTTTCAAGGCATTCCATGTCAAATATCAAACAAGAGACCTTGCTGAAGTTTTGTGAAAGCAAATAATCAATATAAGATTAAAAATACTTGCCTAAAAACCTTCATAAAATGCATTTGCCACTTATCGGTTATTTTCTATTTTAAAACTCGTATGTAAATAAACATGCTATATTTCATGATATAGATTTGCAAAGTCTATACATCTGAAAAGTCTATAAAAGTTCTCTAGAAAAATGAGGCATTTTTCTCACTGTCCTTAGAGTGGCATTCTCAAAGAAAAAATTTTGGTCTTATTGTGTTTTAATGTCACAATGTCTAACAAAATCCTTAATGGTTGATTCAAAATGTTGTTGTCTGTTATGCATCAGAAAATCCATTCATATATTTATTTGTTCAATAAATATCTACTGATCACCTCCTGGCACCTATATGCCAGGCATTCCACCAGCTTCTGGGCATTTGATGTTGGATAAAACAAACAGGTAGGACGTAACTCAATATATTAACTGGAGGAGAGTGGCAAGTAAACAAGCAATTACAATATTTGACAAATGCTATGAACTTATTAGCAGAACACAGGAGGGGCACTGAACGCAATCGTGAACTGCAGGAAGGTTTCCCAAAGAGATGTCAGTCAAGCTGAGTGCTGAAGTTAGCCAAGTAGGAGTTTATCTGGCAAAGAAGGAAATTAAAACATCTACTCAGAAGACTTCTAAATTCTGTCAGACAGTGATACACAGGAAAAAAGAGACAGAGGAGAGTATATTTGTTGACTGCCAAGCACTGTGAAAGTGCTTTATATGTATTAAATAACTGCTCTGCACAACAATATGGTGAAGAAGGTGTTATCAACCTCATTGTGTTGAGGAAAAAACAAAGGCTCAGGGACGTAAAGCAAGTTGCTCTCAGTCATGGGACCAGAGAGTGGCACTGCCTGGATTCAAACCCAGGAAGAGGACAGATTCCTCCCATTACATCAAGGATCACTAAACCGGAAAATCATGCTCAAACAAAACTTTGCCTTATTCTTTCCAGTCAGTAAGCTTAGATCTTCTTTGAGAGAAGGAGAGAGGTATATCTACCAAGTGCACTTTAGTTTTAAATAGATTCCACTGATGACAGTGTGTCAGAATGTGCCCAGAATGGCAGATGACAGGGCCGAACTTAACAGCTGAGATTTCCATGTTCTTGACTCAGTGCTGTTGGGCATTGTTCATGCGCTGTATGGTTGCATGTGGTTCTTTGTAATTTAGAGTCATCAGTATTTTCATCCAAACAGACCCACTTTATCTCCAACCACTAAAGTGAGCATAGGGTGTCTACTTCTGCTTCTTTGAAAGGCCACAAGTTAGAACCCATGTATATTCTGGCCTCACATTGTAGAATTAGTTTCTTCTTTACCTGTCACCATCTCAATAAGAAAATAAACTTAGTAATGTAGGTCAAATTGTCAAAGAACCCACCTTTTAACTAGACAAGTAGGACGAGAAGGTATTTTTTGTTTCCAACTGCATAAGGAAATATGGTTTTTTATACAATTTGTATATATATAGCCCTAAGTATATGAGATATATATACAGATATATGTAAATATATATGCATTTTCTATACAATTGTATACATAGCCCTATATAATTTGGGGCTATGTTATGGTTCAAATGCTGCTTCTCAGAGGCATTCTTTTAACCCCACAGAACTGGAGAGTTCTGAGGAGTTCTTTAATCAAGATCGTACCTGGGATGAGGGCCCACTTGCCGAAAAGGCAGCTTATGTTCAGTACTCAATATCTGATTTTAGGGAAGGTGACTACATTGCAAAATTTAAATTTGTTTGAGGTTAATTAAGCTGGGGAAAATTCCTGAAGCTTTGATTACAAAGGAATGAACTGCACCCTACGTGTCATAATTAGAAATAGCAATATAAAAGGTAAAGCTCTTTCAAACCAAGTAAATTGGTGTTTGTATAAATGTTTCCAACTACTGTCTATTCATTCACTCAGACAGGAGTAAGTATTATGAAGAAAAGTAAAGCCGAGTGAGGAGAGAGGATGACTGAGGGTGATGTCTTCTAGACTGGGTGGTTAGGGAAGGCCCCCCCTGAGGAGGGGAAATTTGAGCAGACACCTGAATGTCATAAAGGGCAAGCTATGTGGAGATCCAAGTGAAGACAGTTCCAAGCAGAAGGATTAGCCAGAGTGAGGGTCTTGAAGCAGAAACAAGCAGTGTAGATTCAAGGAAGACAGACAAAGTCAGCGTGGCCAAGGAATTATAAGAGACAGAGAGAACCTTAGGTGAGAGGAGAGGGGCAGGTGTGGACAGAAGTGGGGGTGGTGAGAGGTAGATCATGCAGGGCTCTGAATGTCACGGTAAAGAGTTTGGATTTTATTTTAAATGTGGTGGGAAGCGACCCAATCTGATTTATGTTTTCCAAGAGTCAATTTGGCTGGGGTATGAAACACTGACCACAGGAGTGCAAGTGATGAGTGTAAGGAGACCAGTTTGGAAGCTACAGGAATAGTCCAGGAGACGCTTACAGACACTGAGGCAGCAGCAGGCGGGGTGGTGATACAAGGCACAATTTGAGATGTGGTGAAGGTAGCGCTGAATGGACTTGCTGATGGATTGGTGATGATACTCGGGGTTGAAGATCTGGAGATATTATGGTGCCACTAGTTGAGCTTGGGAGGAAATGGGGGAGTAACAAGCTTGAGGAAGAAAGTCAAGGGTTTAATTTTGGACATGTAAAGGCTGAGATACCTATTAGATAACCAGGAGGAGATACTGAATAGCCAGCTGGATAGATGAACAAATGTATACTCAGGGGGAATCTTAGGGCTGAGGGTAAAAATTAGGAGACGGCAGCATAGAGATGGAATATAAAGCCACAGTCTCTGGTGAGATCTTCCAGGGAACACCCAGGAAGAATGTAGACAGAGGAGGGAGGAGGGGTGAGCCCTGAGTTCCAGGGCTTTCCAGCCTAGAGGTGGGAAGAGGAAGAGAGATAGCAAAGGAGACAGAGTACGTTGCTGGTGTGTGGGGAAGAAACCCAGAAGAATATCTTTTGGAAGCCAAAAAAAAGAGTACGTTTTAATAAAGAGGGAGGGTGTGATCAGGAGCTGCTGAAAGGCTGAGTAAGAATACTAATTTACATAAAAACAAAACTCTTAGAGAAATATTCAACTAAAACGTAGGGGCTCTGCAGTTATTTATGTGGAAAAATAGGCTTAGACAAGATTATGATTCCACAAACATTGAACAGTCTTACCATAAAATCCAATGTTTAATCTAAAAATAATGTGACAATTTTTTCATTTCATGATGTCTGTAAGTCAAATCATTATGCTGTATACTTTAAACTTACATAGTGCTGTACAGCAATTATATCTCAATAAAACTAGAAGAAAAAAAGAAAAATAGTGTGACACTAGAAAACAGTTCTTATGTTGACTAGAGGCTTATCATACAAATAAAGCAATTAACCCAAATGCCAACCAACAGCCTCCCTGAAAGGTTACCTATAGGTGGGAAAGATTTCTTCCTACTCTGAAGAATTTTAGCTACTGCTGTGTGAGTTGTGTTGAGGCAAAAATTAAAAAAGTAGGATCCCAAACTTTCAAAACTGCGCTAAGTTCTCCTTCTGTCAAAATGCCTCATCGCTGATAAGTCTGTATCACTATTACAACCAAAATTCTATATCCAAGTAAATGCCTCTATGTTCCATATTGAATATCAGCATGACCTGCATTTCTTGGCCTCTCTGCAGACATTTGGTGAACTAGTGACTTTTGTGTAGAGCCATTCCCCCCTTGAATGATCTGGAACACTCAAAACTAAGGCTGGCTTTCCCTTACCACACAACACGCCCTAAATGAACTATGTCCACTTAGCTGGTATACATTCACACAATGTGTTTAGGAAATGTAAGTCAATAGTAGTGTAAATAAAACATCATTAAAATTTAAAACAGCAGCAGGCAACAAAATAATCCAAAATCCAGTCCAAGTCAAACTATTAAGTTATCCATTGCTCAGATGCCCCTCCGGCCATGTGAATAAGCCATAGGTCTACCATACATGTGACTTGATTATTTAATCAGCCTCTAAAATGGGGAGGGCTAAGCATAGAGTAGACATTCAAACAACAGTTGAGTTGTTTTAGAATGAAGATGTGCCTTTGGAATTTTTAAGTAAGCTCTACTATTTGGGATTCAAATTCTAATTGTTTCTCATAAAAGGCTTGATCAGTACCAAAGTGGGGAGACAGTCTCAACGCATAATGATTGAGCTTACCAGTTTTTAAAAAATCCCTTAGCAACGTAAACTTATGCAATTTAATTTTCTTGTCATTGCTTTCCCTATACTATCAAAAATGATGCTTTCTTTACTATTTCAAACTCATCATAAAATTGCTAAAAATCTGAAATTCAATTTGTCACATTACTGCTGATTTGAATAATGGCTGAATAAAAGACAGGAAACGCTGAAGCAGCATTGATTTCTAAAACATTTTGCACTTTCCTCCTCCATCCCTGTAAAGTAAAGCTCGGATGCTATGCACAATTACACAAGAAAATCAAGAAAACCATTACATTTAGCATTTTGTCATGATCATTGTTACCATGGCAAAAAGTGGGCTTAGTTTAGCACATCTGCTATGGGAGAGGTCCACTGGCCTTTCGTAAAGCTGAGTAACAATATAATGCCAAATTCTGTAGGCTGTCACTGTTTTTTTCCAGGGTAAGACTACTGTCCACAGATGCTACTGTCTCTCTCCTTAATGATTGGACCAATGTCATCTTATTATTGTATTCTTACAGTTGGCCAGTGACCGAGGAACACAGTTAATCTAGGAAGGTTACCCCTTGACCCCCCTTCTGATCTAAGGGGTAAAAAATACGTGGTGTGAAAGCTTGGGACTCCAATAATAGCAAAGGCCAAAGTTTCAACAGTTGTACTGTAAATTACAATAGAGTTGTGCTAAAAATAGCACAGATTTAGACGTGAGAAAGACAATGCATGATAACTACTTGTACCCATAGTTACATTTTCTCTGAGTATCAGTTTAGTTATCTGTAAAATGGGAATAAAAGTAACTTTCTTGTGAGTATTAACTGAGATAATCTGCAGGCCCAGACACATGGTGGGTACTCAGTAATATGGCGTCCTCCTCCCTCCTCCAACACCATCCTTAACCACTGAGATCTCCATGCCTTTGGGAATGTTGGTTGAAGCTGGTAGGTAAACTATTTTCTACCCCTGGAAGGTAATTTGTTTTGATCTTTCATATCGTTTGGATACTTTCCTCAGAGAGCTGAGGATAAAATATTTTTTTCAGATCTGACAGAAAGCATAACTTCCACATCAAGAGGATAAAAGTCAGTGTCAATATCATAATGTATATCACATCCTATTTTTCATATTTTAAGTGACACCAATATCATCACTGTAAAATGGAAAATGGCGTCTACACTAATTTTGACCTTATGCAGAGATTTTTCGTTTTAAAAAATGAAGCTACATTATGAAAGCAAAGAAGTTGAAATTACCTGAAATGAATACATTAATCAAGTCTCGGTATTTACTAGAAACAAAGGCTACTAGCATTTTTACCAGCTAAACAAAATATTTTTTTCTAATGAGATTTCAGCTGAGTATCGTTTATCTTAAGAGAAAAATAATGGGGTCTTACCTATTCCAGTAGCTCCAGAACTGGTCATGCAGGTAGGCGTGGTGGCTACATTCATCACCAAATGAGGCTTTGCTTTCAATCCAGTGAATTATGTGCCCTTCTACAGCTAAGGGACAAAGCATTACTAATATAGCGCAAAGGGAAGGGAAAATTGAAAATTCTGAACTCTGTCTGAGTCTCTCTATGCTTCACATTCATGAACAGAGGCTTAGCCCTCACCATCATCTATGGATGTAATTATAAAACAACACATCGCATATGTTCGTAACAAGGAACATTTATGCTACAATCACATCCCTTTTATTTTCGTCATTTACAAAAGTCTCTCTCCTATTCTGAGACTGCCTGTATAAGTTGACAAGTAATGTGAAAGCAAACCAAGGTGAGCCTGGCTTTTCAATAGAACCCTGTGTTAAAAATTCAGTACTTAGAAAAATGACTTGAAAACGGTAACCAAAATGTCTTTAGAACACATGTTTATTTCTCAAATACACGTAAAAGTTTTTAAGGCATAGGTTTCTTCTAAACCTATAATTTTCTGCTATTTTAAAATAATCCTTTGCAGTTATTTCACACTTTTAGATACAAAATTATCAAGCTAATCTAGATTCTCTGGTAACATTTGCTAACATCAACACAATTTTTCAAAGCTATGGGAAAAACACATCCCTTCTCTCTATAAACAAATGCATAGCAGAGTTTAAGGACTTACCAACGGGTACTTGTAAAATAAAGTCTGGTGTTTTGTCATAACCCTTTGCACGGAGCTGATCTTCATCTACAGGATGAACAAATACTATTACTTATCACAGTATTCCATTAACAAGACAGCAATATAATTGCTTTTCTTTCTTAAAAATGTGTAAAAATTACTAATGCAGTCATACATATCATTCTTATATATGCAATGCTGTGTTGGAATAAATGAACTTTCGTAACAAACTGGAAGCATAGAGGCATTTTGCCTCTTTGTCCCTTCTGCATTTTTATGTCTTTATTATAAACATCATTAATTCAAGCTGTCATACGCTACCTTTCTTATAATTGAAGATATTCAAAATAATGAAGTATACTTACTGATTAAAAGAAAAGGCTTCTACCACCATGAATATCACTAATGTTATCAAGCCAATATTGACATTGGCCTTTACAATTATAAAACAAATGCTTTCATTAAAGCAATTAAGAAAGTTTAGTTTCAATTAGTGAAACTATTCCTACATACAAGAACATAAGAAAGAGACAAGGACAGTGAGATCCCCACAGAGAATTAATTACCCTGCTTAATACCTTTGGTCAGCTATTGTTTCTGGCATTTACCAAAGTTTTACAACTCACAATATGTAATTCTGAAAAGCAAACAGGCTTTGAGATTTTTTTCTAAGTCTGTTCGATTTCTTGATCCTCTGTAAATATCAATGAGCCATTCAGGAGGAGAGGAGGCAGGAAAACAGAGTGCTTGACAAAGTTGGAAAAAACTACCTAGGTCCTTGGTTAAAAAAAAAAAAAGTCCTCCAATATTTTCTACACGCTGTCCTTGACTTCTAACGGCATTACAAGGTGATTCTGAAATGAGCAGTTCTCTGTTAGATTTTGGAGTGACCTGGTCATTCAATTCCAGACATGGCTTTCTGTCTTCACCCAACCTCAACTAATGGCCCAACCAAGTAACAAGGAAGGCTGTGTGGTCTCTTAACACCTACTGGGCTGTTGACATTGTCATGCATCCCATTCGCCTTCCTGCATCACCTTTGATTAAAATTAATGGCCCATTCCCAGTTGTTGGGTAGCTTATTTCCAATCCATTTGTCAGGCCAAGACAGTGGTTTCATGGCCAATGTTCAGAAACTCTGTTTTAGAACACTCCTGTGTACATCTTGAGAGGTCAGCATTTTAAACGTAAATAAGCTTTTAATGACAAGACACATATTTAAACTAGATATTTAAATTAAATTTGGTTACAGTTGTTATCCTTTATCCAAATTTTGAAGAACTGATGCTAGAATTTGAAACAATCTCCCCTGCTTGAAATATAAAAAAATTCTAAGTTAACTGTTGAAATAAGGAAATAAAATTAATCTTACTTTAAAAACAAGAGAATTTGGAAAACTGGACTGTGGATGAACAAGACTGAAAAAATTTCTATCCTCTAAATGCATTCTGGCTACAATAATGTTTAATGGAAAAGGCATTTATTAAATCAACCCAAGTGCCTTGAGCTGATGTTTCAGGTAGCTGATGAACAGTTTTAAAGCTGGGTTGACATTAAAAAAGAGAGATTAATATTTTATTAAAACTATCCTAGCTTGATCTATCCTAGCTTGATCAACCTTTGCAGATGTTCAATCCTAGCTTGATCAACCTTTGCAGATGTTAAAATCTGTTTCAGAAAGAAAAATGATTATGTTTCTGACAGCAGCTCAAAACAAAATTTCAAAGGTCACCAAGCAATCCAAATGCACACACTAAAATCCCTTAAAAGGCAGATGCTACACTCTTGTTCACTGCACCAAAATTACTAACACAATACCTACAATTTAAATTTCCTGAAGATAAACATCAGGTGAGGCTAGGGAATCTTCCCATCTTTCTGTGGAGAACCTCAAAGTACAAGAGTATTCAAATGCTTTCTCCATGCCACACCCCCATCTCCCTCCCTCTCCATATGAAGTTGATTCAATAGTAACTGTACTCAAAAGACAGCTTCTAGAAGTCTGTGTCACCACCAGATATTACGCTTTTTTTTTTTTTTAAAAGAGGTTATCCCACATATCTGAAGTACTATGTTATTATGTATTGGGTATCTTCTCTGTTTATTTTCTAAACTCTCACTGCCTTACCTGCCCTGTTTCCATCTTCACACTATTTCTTTCAACCTAGATTTCTTAAGAAAGGAGGAGGGTACAACTTGGCAAAGTTCAGAGAAGATGAGAGTACAAGTATAGGAGGTAGCATTTATGAACAGGTGGCCTTGTTCATCTGGTCTAGGTCCCAGGAGAAGGAAGTTTCTATCATGGATCATCCTACTGGGAGATTTTTAAGGTCAGCCCCATCCATCTGACCTGATTTCCTGGCCTTTGCATTATGCTCCTTTCCTGGCTCCCAGACCTTCAAAGATTTCTTACCATTAGATCATTATCCAAACCATTGGGTATGGATTTAAAATTTGGTTGACCACTGGGTGGGTCAGGGTTCCAACTCTAGGATCTCGAGGTTATGGCTCGGTCATCATCCCACATGACTTCCCTTCTGCCTCCTTCTTTGTTCATTCCCTTGTCTCATTGTGCATGTGCCTGTCTCCCAAATCCCGGGCCTATTCACTGCCCCAGTCTCACCACCAACATATGCTTGGCACATATTTAAGACTCAAAAGGGTAACTGAATAAAATACAAATGCATTTTTAAGAATACCCATGTTTTCTGCAAAGCCCACCTAGACTGACTTAATAATTTTCTTGCCTGATTTAAGAGACAACAAAAGTGACCCAAAGTTCAAGGTTGTGTTTGATGACTTTCACTGCTATCTTTCACCCCTGGCCCCAGCTGCCTGCTCTGAGGTGCATCTTGATCATCAAGGAAGGGACTACTCATGGGAAGTTTTCCTACCTTCTTCTTTGGTCTGTAGTATTTTAAATAATATTGGATTTATCCATTCCTTAAAGTTTGGGCAGAATTCCCCATAATAAGCAATCTAGGCCTGCTGCTACTACAGTGGGTAGCTCTTTGGTTACTTTTCCCTTTTTTTTTTAATGGCTACTGATCTGTTTAGATTTTCATCTCTTCTACAGTCAGTTTTGCAATTTATATTTTCCTTGGGAATCATAAGTTTCATCCATGTTTTTAGAGCTTTTTGTACATATTGGAACCAAGTGGTTACTTATGATTCTTTGAACTTCCCAAGTGGAAAACTGGATGTTTAAGTAACCTGCTGTTTTCTTCAAGAAAAAATGATCAGGATTAAGAAAAAAGAAAGAATAACATTAGTTAGAAAGCGGAAATAAAAGAGTAGCAGCAATGTTTTAGAATAGTATTTTTAGTATAACTTCCCAGAATTGCTGGGGATCAATATGAAATCAATCTCCAAATTCTGTATACCTAACTTATTCAGTGAATGTAGCAAATATGAAGTAGGGCTCTTCTGATTTAAGGTATATTAAAAACACCTAATATATTTCATAAGTACAGGCTTGTTAATGTCATAGTTCAAGTGTTCATTATCAAAGTTAACATAAGAATATTCTCACTTAAAAGCAGACTTGCTAGCCTCTAGATCCACAAAATGTAGGGTATTTAGATAATGTGTGCCTTAAGAAACACAGTATTTCTGAGCTTGTAAAGTCTTCCAACCCTCCAGTTTATACATGATAAAAGAGGCCAAGAGAAGTTAAGTGACTGCCAACACCTGGGCCTCTCAAATAGCCAGATATAGACAAGAGCCCACCACAACCAAGTACTGGTTTGTCGCAACAGACCATATACCACTCTTAATTATGGCAAATATTTAAATTTGATCATGTGTAATACTTATGAAGTGGGGAAAATTTTCTCATTTTCCTCCTAAAAGATTTGGAAACGCAAGAGAGGGGATGGCTATCTGTTGGGTAGTATTTAGTTGACACCTGACTGAAGAGGAGAGGAACGAAATAATCTCTTGATTTCTAGCATCTTAATGATCCTTTCTTCAATGGAACTAAAAAAACCAATGAAACTGCATCCACAGATAAAACTGATGTTACATTTTAAAAAACAATCCAGATCTTCATTTGTTTTTAAGTTGCCAGGCTTGCCTTTAGAGGACATTTTTAAAAAGGAATCACACACATGTAAAGAACACTGTGAAAGTTTAATTTCTCAGGACCTTTAATTACCCTCTCCTCTAAATGCCCAAAATATCCAAAGCAATTAAGTACTGATTACACAATTTCTTTTTTTAAAATAAAGGGGTGATTTTGAGTCAGAGAACAAAACACATCTGAAACTAGTTAACATATACTTAAGAATCATAGCACGACATGAGGACTGCCAAGAAGAAGTCTGTTTTCTTTTTTTTTTTCTTAAAAGATTTTAAATTTAAGAAATACAGTTATTTCCCAGAGAAATTATGCACAATTCCAGTTCATGACATCTGAAAATGAAAAGAAAAATAATATTCTGACATGGTCTTCTATCTATGAATTTGTCAAAACGTTTCTAAAATGCTAGGTTAAAATACCTCGTACAAAAAGAAACTTTTTAACACCTGTTCCATTTTTACTAAATTGGGGAAGGGCAAAAAATACACATCAATACAAGTGAAAACTACAGTATATCTTTTCTACTCTAGTATCTTGTTTTTCTGGTTTTTTTCCCCCCAAAACAGTCTCATTCAGTAATTGGTGCTATGACCTTTGCATCCCATATTTTTATATTCTCTAAGAGTAAGTTTCACAGCCTTTCCAATTTAAGAAGTTAGCAGGGTTTTGGTAATAGATGTTACTATGCTATGCAAACCATGTGCAAAGGTACGCAGAACAGATATGCATTTAATGGGGAGAGCGATAACACAGATGAATGAAATCTTTAGAGAACCTAAAAATTTCATTACAGCCATTAGTTTTAACCTCTTCCCCCAAAGCCTCTTATCAAAGCCACTAATAAGGAATACAACTGACTGCTCTGACCTTGTCCTTTGCTTATGCCTTTAGGGGACAATACTTGTGAAAATTGAAGTGCCCTAAAGATAGGAAACAAATGGGAGGTCACAAGCCAGGACAGTGCAAAGTGAGGCAGGGTAGGCTGGCCCCTGCTGACTGGCGGCTGTGGAGACAGAGGACATGAACATGGACAACAAAAGCAAAACTCTTCCATAGTTTATACTGCATCGCTCTAAGTTCTTTTGGTTTAATGCCACAAGAGAAGGGACAAATCAGCATGGTAGAGTAAAAAGAATTCAGGGCAAGTTATTGGGAGGGGGAGGGCAATAACTCTGACGAAAGGTCCGGGGCAAGTTTCCACTAAACAGAACAGGGGGATGGGATGGTCACAGAGCCCTTTCTAACTCCAAAATTCTGTGGAATGGATGAATGTTAGCCTTTGTCTGCCCCAGCTCTTTGAGGTGTAGTCACTGACGTTAAGACCCTATTGTCCCTGAACGAATCTCAATGGAGGGAGGCATATTAGCAGCTCTGAGACATAGAAGTGATCTCTACACACTGATACACAAACACACAGGACCAAGGAACCAATCCAACAATAACAGTAACAGATTTGACCCCCGATGCCTTTTGGTTATGGGGAATAAAGCTCCAACCTGTAGCTAATTCTCTGTGGGGTGAGAGATTTGATTTTTTCTGTCCTGTACTCTGCCCTGTCTGGCACTGCCACCTTACTCTCACAATGTGATTCTGGTGGGCAGTCCTCCCGCCCCCCAACCACTGGCCACAGGAGTGGACACTTGACCCAGAAGAGCCGATCAGAGCCCTTTCTAAGATTCATTATGAGGCCAACGAGAAGCACCGCTGTTCCCTGGGATTACAAACTCTCAAGAGTAAACGAATTAGCAACTGCCAGGGATCATCTTTGTTGTCTAAGAATGAAGCCAACAGGGCAAAAAAGAACACAAAAGGGAAAAAAGAGGAGAACTGACGACATTGTTTTGTCTTCTGGATTCTAGACACACCAGAAGCAAACTTCTCCTTTGGACTTCACGGGTATATCTCTGAACTAATAAATTCTCCTTTTTTGTGTGTGCATATAATCTAGTTGGACTGGATTTCTGTCACTTACAACCAAAAGTTTTAATTTATCACCAGTGGCCAGGAAAGCAGATATTGGCAGATGAGAGTTATCTAACCAGAGCAATGGTGACGGAAGAGCTGTGGGCCTGAAGCAGGAAGACTACCATCATTAAGTGGACAGGGTAACCTGTCTTCAAAGTTCCAAAGAACCTGTCTTTCAGCAGCATACAACATGTCTGTGGTTCTTTTCTCTTGGTCCCAGGGAGAAGCGTGCACAAGCATATTCAATAAGGCAAGTAAGTAAAGATGGTCCCTCACCTTGCCAACTTCTTCAGGAAGGGGAGAACAGGCCCCAGATTCTCCACATCCTGTCCCCAATATAATGTTCCTGTTACCCTGAAAACTGCATCTAATTTTTAACCTTTAGTTAGGAATTTAAATAGTTGATACCTTCTGAAATACCCAACCATCTCAGTTCCCTTTAGCCCATATAACCATATGTTTTATTTCTAGTCTCTTATCCTCTACTGCTAACATTTGCATGTAAACACAATCCTAGTATTCTAAATCTCATCTATTCCCACTGCCTATTCTTCACCTAAAGTCATAATCCCCCGTTTGTCACATCATAATCACTTCCCCAGAGCACTGTTGCTTCAGGTGGGGAATAAAGCAGCAGGAGTAGATGAACTCTTAGAAACAAAGATCCTAATTTCTTACAGCAAGGGACATCCTTCACTAAGCCTATTTGGCTTTACAGATTACACCCTCCTGGAGTCCCACAGAGTAATACATGAATGCTAGAAAAGCACCCATGTAAAATATGCTGGTTTGTCATAAGGCAAGACCAAACATGGTAGGGTGAGGAAGGGATGAAGCAAATGTCTCTCAGGTGTCACTCAAAATAATTGTTAGCTTCTACTAACAGGGCAACATTCACTGGAAAGAATAAAATAACTCCAGAGCCATCCTTATTAAGCCAAACTTAACAAGAATTTGCACCAGACAGTGGCTGTGGAAGTCACTAATGAAAGTCCCTCCGACCTGGAGATATGCCAACCCATGGAGGACGAATGGTTCGTCTTCAGTCTTTGGTACAAGCTCTTTCATATCTTCCCTAACAGTGCACACAGTCTTGTCATCTTCTGGCTGTCACTATTTTCCTTTCCTCCCTTGCCTTTTGTCCAAATCTCTCCCCTCACTCCCTCAAAAAAGAGAGAGAGACAGACAGACAGAGAGACAGAGACAGAGAGAGGATATAACAAAACGTGGTTTCATTAATTACTTGAGAGATACAAATTAAAACATCTCCATCAGTAGACATAATACATTTTGTATTTCACTGATATTAGAAATGGAACAAACTCTTAGCAGAGGGGATAAGGATGGTCACAAGTGACACTGGTCAATTTTAAGTTTAAGAAGGGGTTCTTTGTGCTTCCAAGCCTAAAAGTGGGCAGCAGGCTCTTCACATTTCCTGAGACTTTAAATGCCGATCAATAAATATTCATTCTAAATTAACTATCCTTGGAAAGAACTGACCTCTACTTATCTGAAATTTTCCTGGAAGGCTCCATGTTTGACTCAAGTTTTTTTTTTTTAATCCCTAATGGTACCTGCCCATAGCAAGTACTAAAGGTAACTGTCTGCTGCACCGAAAGAAAGAGTGGTTAGCTTAGTGGTAAGACAGCCAAGCTAATGAGCTAAACTAGCTGTCCGAGAAGCACATGGAAGCAGGAAGGGGCCACTGAGAGAGAACAGATGAGTAAGTAGAATTCTATCACCACTTCAGGAAAAGTAGCTTATGAGCCAGTAGCATTTTCTTCATATGTAAAGGGTAGCTATTGATTATTAATATAATCTGTACCTTTCTTTCAAAAATTTCATAGGAGAAGCAGGATAACAGCCTTGAATGTATTTATTTTCACTATCAAGACAATCAAGTGAGATGCACTAGATGAAACCACATTCTTACTGGGACGGACAAGGCAATAGTGTGTGTGACTGTGAGTAGCCGGACGGCGGGAGTGTTTGTCATCACCCTCGTAGTCATTAGTGTATAGTTCCTGGCATGCAGAGAACACACGCGACAAAAGTTAACTGGAAAGAATGAATGAATAATGAATAAAAGAATTACAAGAACTCTGAGAAAATTGCTAGAAATTACCTGTAATCATTTGTCACTTGTCTCCCTACTAGACCATAACGCTACAAAAGCAGGGACTTTATCTGACTTATGTCTAATGCCTAAAATAGTACCTGACTCAGTAACTTATTTTTCGAACAAATATGTGAATAAAATATATTTTCCAGTTGGAGAAACTAAAGTCATTTATTCAACGTTGACTCCTCTTAATACAATATACATTGTGAGAAGTACAAAATG